>NC_138771.1:355428767-355443767 GCF_965119305.1 Pelophylax lessonae | reverse complement strand
GTTTTTTTTTACATAAATTATTACAGTGTCATCCTCCACATACAGAAATAGAAGAGACAATAAAAATAAACAGTGTGTGTGTTTAGTATCACTGTAACTAATCAGAGTGGTTCCCGATCTTGTGATCACTAGGTCAGCTATGTGATGTGACTTTACAGTATGCAAGCTGAAGACTTTATTGAGAAAATAATAGAGGCCACTGCTGCCTGTAGATAGCTGATTGTTTGATTGTAATTTTACGATACCAACTATAGTATTGATTGTAATTTTACGATACCAACTATAGTATTAGTATTAAAGTGGAACTTACCTATCTGAGCACCAAAAACTAAAAAGCTATATAAATGGATTTTTGTAAAATCTTACCGTAAAATCCTTTTCTCTTAGCTCATCGACAGACGTAGTCCTCGGTGATACACCACCTTCGGGTTATGTTACCTCCGCAGGAGCAGGACTAGACAGGAAATTAAAAAGCTCTGGCCACACCCTAGGGGCAGTCCCAGAGGGTATATCCTCTCTCTCTCTGCCTCAGCAAATCAGTTATGTGAAAAAGCAGTGCTTAGAGAATTTAACCCAACCCAACTCCAAAACAGAGGGGCGGGGACTACGTCTGTCGATGAGCTAAGAGAAAAGGATTTTACGGTAAGATTTTACAAAAATCCATTTTTCTCTAGCGCTCATCGACAGACGTAGTCCTCGGTGATACACCACCTTCGGGACGTCCCAGAGCAGTATCACAACTGAGGGGTGGGAAAATGGAAATCAAATCCCAATCTAGAAGGCCCAACCGGTGCCAACTAGAAGTTTACAATGCTCATCCTTAATGATGAGACTCAACAAAAAAATTTTTCAAACAGAAAAAAACCCTCGAGGTAGACCACCGGTCTCCTCAAATTGCGGCCTGCAAAACCTTGCGGCCAAATGAGGCATCCGCCGATGCCGTCACATCAATTTTATAGAATTTAGTAAAGGTATGTACCGACGACCAAGTGGCCGCCTTACATACCTGGACCACTGACGCCTGATGGCGAAAGGCCCAGGAAGTACTGAGCGCTCGAGTGGAGTGCGCCCTAACAGGGAACGGAGGACTCTGACCCTTAATAGAATAAGCCTGTACCACCGTTTGTCTAATCCATTTGGCAATGGTCGCGGCAGATGCAGGCAAACCCTTTCTGGGGCCATCCGTGATCACAAAAAGTGAATCCGTCTTACGGAATGATTCCGTAGCTTTCAGGTATACCCTGATTGCCCGAACCACATCCAAGGAATGCAACGCATGTTCCCGATGATGCTTGGGCTGAGGACACAAGGAAGGTAGTACAATATCTTCATTCAGATGAAAATCTGAAACCACCTTAGGAAGAAAAGATGGCTTAGGATGAAGTACTACCTTATCCCTATGAATCACTAGGTATGGGGACTGGCATGATAATGCAGCCAGTTCTGACACCCTGCGAGCAGAAGTAATAGCCACCAAGAAGACCACCTTCTGGGATAAAGTAAGCAAGGGAATCTCCCTGATGTTTTCAAAGGGAGGTTTCTGTAGAACCGACAAAACCAAATTAAGATCCCAGGGCGGTAAGGGCGCGCGGACTGGAGGAGCCAGGTGCCGCACCCCCTGGATGAAATTCCGCACCAAGGATTTGGTAGCTAAAGGTTTCTGAAAGAAGATTGCTAATGCTGAAACTTGACCCTTGATGGTGCTCAAGGCTAGCTTCTGCTCAACCCCTTGTTGCAAAAAGGCCAATATTCGAGACACCGAATAGGTACGTGGAGGAAATCCTAAAGATTCGCACCACGCAATATAAGTCTTCCATGTGTGATAATAGACTTTGCTGGAAGTCGCTTTCCTTGCTTTAATAAGGGTAGGAATGACAGAAGTAGACAAACCTCTGTCCTTCAGTACTTGGGTCTCAATGGCCAGGCCATTAAAACCAGCGACTGTAAAGCACGAAGGTAAATAGGTCCTTGAGACTACAGACACTCCCTGAGACGAAGTTCCCACGGAACGTCTGCGACTAACCTGTCCAAGTCGGCCAGGCCGGCTTGAAGAGGCCAGCCTAGAATTTCTAGGACCACTGGCGCTGATTGGATCTGAACCAGGCGTCCCTAGAGGTATCTGGCCCCGACCATCCGAGAAAGTCTGGTCGTTTTCTGTTCCCACACATTTATCAGATACCTGATAGTTATCAGGCAAGGTGATCTTTTCTGGTTGAACCTCAGGGACCGAAGTCACCCGACTAGAAGCTACTAGGCCTATCTGGTCAATCAGATCCGATTCCTGTGAGGTATCGGGACTAATCTTAGGAAAAAGTAAAGGAAAAGATCTATACAGGGAACAGTAACTACCGCTTCCTGTACTTAAATGTTGGAAGGGAAGAATCGCACCGGTAGTAGTGGTTGATGCTCGATCTGATGTCCTGAATACCGGTGAAAACGTCCCCCCACCCTGAAATTGGGTGGGGGCGCACCTTCAGGCTGTGTACTCCTTTGCTTCGGGTTTGGCTGGGTTGATCCTCTGTTTGTCCGACCAGCCCTTCTTGAACCCTCCTGGAGGAGTCTTGCCTTTCCCGGAAGTACCAGCCGGGCGTCCTTTATGGGCGGTAAAGAAAGGTCCTCGCTTGTTGCGAGGTTCCTTAGCTTTTGCAGCCTGTGGCAAAAAAGTACTCTTGCCCCCGGTGGCATCCTTAATGATTTCATCTAGGTTGGCTCCAAATAGACGATTCCCCTGGAAAGGGAGATTGGTCAAAGTCTTTTTGGAACCTAGGTCAGCTGACCAGCATTTTAACCACAGCACACGTCTGAGGATCACTGCTAACTTAGATGCATGCCCTAACAAAGGAGTAGTGTCCAAGGCTGCGTCACAGATAAACCGTAGCCCTTGTATGATCTGTTCTATCAAATCAGATGTCTCCTGGGGAATATCTTTTCCCCTAAGATCTTGGCGTACCATCTTCGCCCATTCTGTAAGTGTCTGGGAAACTAGACCAATAACAATTACTGGTCTAAATGCTGACCCTATCAGAGAAAAGATAGTGCGGGACTCCGCTTCTATCTTTCGATCCACCGGATCCTTAAAGGACGAAGTGTCCTCCACTGGAATAACCGTGGCTTTATTCAGCCTGGAAATAGGCGGATCCACGACTGGTGGTACCGTCCATTTCTTAATGATGGATTCCTCAAACGGATAGCGTCTAGCAATACGCTTGGAAATAGTAAAGGTACGTTTAGAATGTTCCCATTCTCCTTTAATCTGATTTCCAAAACATTTAGGTACAGAAAAAGCCTTCGCCGTCTTGATGGGCTTATTAGTCCCAAAAGGCCTCTCTGTTTCAGTTGCCTCTGCCGGTAAAGCCTCAAGTTTTAAGGTTTCTTGCACTGCCACAACTAGTGCGTCCACCAATGCTTCTTCCTGAATTATAGCAGGAGAAGAAGCGTCCTCCTCACTGTCTGAGGGGGCTTTACCTGGGATAGCAGCCCTTGCAGAGGAACCTGCAACTGCAGTGACCATCTCTGAATCAGAGTCAGAGGTGTCAGATAGTATAGGGGTAGGCGGGGGTCGCTTCCTTGACCCCCGTCCCTGACAGGCCGCCTCCACCCGAGCCACCATAGACTCCAAAATTGCTGTAAATGACTCTATACTCTGTACACCGGCGGGTCCCGAGGCCCCCTCGAGGGAAACAGGTGGGGGAATCTGTGTGGCAGGGTCCATAATAACTCCAGTTACTTCCTGGATGATATAATTCAAAGTAAAGAAAAACTTTTTTTTTTTTTTTGACCCTCAGCGCCACAAAAAAACCCCTTAGTGTTACCTGCTAGGGATCCCTATCGATCGAGAGAGAGAGAGATAGACCCCCAGGCTCACCACTTGATGTTCAGAGTTGAACTGCAACAGCTTACAGCGCTGTCTTAGACAAACAGGAAGTCTTTTGGCTGGCTGCCCAGGAAGAAAGGAGGCGGCTCCGCCCCTCTGTACGCCTTCCGGCGCCTCCCCCAAGCTCCACGAGGTGTAGAATCACCTAAAACATGGCCGCCCCCATGCTGGAGACACGAGGCTACGCCAAAATGGCGGCTCGTGCGATCCAGCAAAAAAAAAAAAAAAAAAATGGCGGCGGCCTGTGCTGACTAGCGGTGTGCTGCAGGCACACAACACTCTCTCTGCATGGGGATATGGCGTGTTTGGCGGTACCGGCCCTGGCGGACCGCATGGCCGTTCGGGAGGCCTGCTATTAGCTGGAGATCTGACTTGGAAGGCAGTCTACATGTCCATGGCTTCTGACTGGTAGGTAGCTTATACTTAACCCATAAGATTCCCAGAATGCCACAGATTACATCTTTAAAACATGTATACAATAGATTGTTAGCTCCCAAACCAAGCCTCCTGGCTTTTGCACACATAAAATCACACTCAAAGTAGGAGGATTTGTGACATGTTATAGGATAGAAAGAAACTCTTTCTTACCATACAGAGAGGGGCCCGCGTTCACCACAAAACCCGTCAGGGAAAACAGGGGGAACATACTACTCACCATACCGGAACCAGGCGGGCACCAACTCCTGACAGTACCCCTCTCCACCGGGGCGGGAGGGCTGTCGACCGATACAGACGCCGTGACTCATGGTCTTTGGCGTTTCAGCGAGACGTTTAACTCGCGGGTTCAGTCCTTTAATGGGACTTTGTCGCGGCCGACTCAGCGCGGAGCTATGGCCTGCACGCGCTCGTAGGCTGAACTGGGGTGACCACCGGATCTCAACATCCAGCCCGTCGCCCAGTTCAGCTTTCTTGCTTGAAGATCTCACAGGAACACTGGAGAAAAAAAGCTGTCCAAAAATCCTTTTAGAAAAAAATTTCTTGCCAGGACCTAAGATCCCAGCAAGGTATCTAGGTCCTTACTCCTAACTAGACAGAAAATAACTGATTTGCTGAGGCAGAGAGAGAGAGGATATACCCTCTGGGACTGCCCCTAGGGTGTGGCCAGAGCTTTTTAATTTCCTGTCTAGTCCTGCTCCTGCGGAGGTAACATAACCCGAAGGTGGTGTATCACCGAGGACTACGTCTGTCGATGAGCGCTAGAGAAAATATATTTTTGATATTCAAAGCGAACTCACCCATCCATCCATGTCTCTTTTTGAGAAATCACTTTGACAACCCCCCCCCCCCCCCCCCCGACACACACACACACACACTAGCATTTTTAGCCACAGCCGTCTTGAGTAAGGGCAGATGATTCATGTAGCATTCTACTTCTTGGAATCCATCTGCTCTTAGTTTAGGCATGCAGGCTGAGGGATGTGCTTAGTTGAGAAAACACCTTCTCCCCTCCTCCAGATGAAAGAACAAAAAAATGCCCCTGAAGACCCATGGGATGCAAGACATAATTTTGGTCTGGGCTAAAAATCAGGAAGCAAGAAATCTTCCTCCACCCTGCTAACCCCCACCACAATCTTTTAGTGCAGCGGGTATTAATACAGCCAGCGGGCTCTTAGAGGCTCTCTCATCAAAAGTCTCCTAACCAAATTTATAATAAAAACATCCTCCCCATCCTCCTGCTGGACGGAAAGAATCCCTCATTGGATACATATTTGCCTATTAGCAGCAAGGAAAACAATCCTAAAAACATGGACCATTTCGACGCCAACAACAATCTCCGCAGTACAAAAAGGACCTTGCATCACTTCTTTACAGGGAGAGATCGACCACTATTCTACAGAATTTCACCACCACACAAATTCTTTAGGAGATGGCATTAATACATTGAGAACACTTTTTCTCCAACAGAAAAAGCAACCATAATGTCCTCCTTCCAGTACACCAAATGGTATCTACAGGCATCCATAACTCAGACACTGGGCAAACTGAAAGTTCAACCCTCATAGGCTGGACTACCATATTTTTCACTCTACTCTTGACCGAGTTATTCTGTCGCCTTATTATCCCCCCATCCCTCTTTTGGCTTAAGCAATGGTTTCAAACACTTACAGTTCTATCATGTTTAGATCGGTTACTTCAATGTCACATAGACGAGTATAGAGTCATCCGACCCATAGGGTGGCTCTCTCTTCACGTATCATGCGAGACAACCTACCCATATAGATGCAACAATAGTCGTCCTGTTTAACAATGGCATTTTCATTTTCTCTAGCTATATAGCATATCTGCTTATACATCCTATTTATACAATGAATGTCTTGTTTATCTTGTTCACAAATTTTTCTTTTTAATGAAAATATTAACAACTAGGATGTTTTGTTTTTTTTTTTTTTTATTAATAAATCGGCACATATAATTTGGATGTGGTCATACATGTCCCTAGAAAATGTACTTGCTAAAAATCTGTATTTTATTTTCCCCTGTAGAGATTATGGCAGCAGCCATCGCAGCTGTGGGTATCTGAATCCGGTGCCGGTTGATTTCTGGGATTTCCTGCAGCTGACTACACAGCATGTACCTCCCGATCTTGCGCCTGGGCAGAGGGGGCATCTTCCATAGAAAGCACCAAAATATGCATTAAAAGAACATTGAAAGCGCACTAACACTGCATTAAAATTTAGCACAATGCAATAAAAACCTATACTGCATTTATAAGCACATCGGGGTGAACAGGTTCTTAATGTTGCTTTAGAGAATAAAGCAATGCTGTAATAAAAATAAATTAAATGTTTCAAACAACAATATTTGATAAAAATAAATAAATGAATAAATAAATAAATAAATAAATAAATAATGTCTCGTAAAATTAGGCCCCTTTCACACATACGGACCGTTTATTTAATCAGTTCAGTCACGTCATTCATCAGTAGTATTCATCAGTTTTTCATCCATTTTACATGTATTTTTCATCCATTTTTCTTACCTCCACTACCAATGCAAAAATGGATGAAAAACAGACCGTTTGTCGGGTTACATCTGTTTTTCGTCCGATCCATTTTTTTTTAAAAAAACGGAAGAAAAATAGGGCTTTCATCCATTCAAAAAAACGGATATTGACGGAAGCGGATGAAAACGGATGATCATCCATTGTCTTTCCATAGGAATGCATTGATGTTTGTTTTTCATCCGTCAGCGGATGGATGGAAAACGGACAAAACGGTTTGTATGTGTGAAAGGGGCCTTAGTCAGTAAATTATAATCCAGTTAACTGACACATATGGTTGCTGCTAAATTTGGCCTAGGACCTCTGGGCAGGAAAGGGTTTAGTACTGGGTAGATCTGGGTAATCATCACTGTAATAACAAGTGAGGAATCGAGGATGCACACATGGTAGCAAGGATAGCAAGTTAAACATTTTTTGTGAATTGATAGATATCAATAAACAGCATTTGCATCATACAGCCACATACTGCTTGGGTTTTGCTTTAATAAGGTGCAAGGTTACACAGCCTTATTCCAAGACCGGACATTTCTCAATCATTTCTTCACAGTCCCCAATTATAAAAATGGCATTTTTATCCTAATCTGCTGAGTAATTTGGTAAATGTCACCACTCAAAAATGCCAGAAATGTACTGGCAATGTCACCCTGTACAGATGGGATAAGGGGCATTTGCACATTCCAGACAAGCCCCTAACTTATAAATGGGGAGAAAATACATTCTTTTTCCTACCTGGTACACTAAGCAAGCTATAGAAGGATATTATCACAATGCTATTAGTTTGAACAATTTCATATTCTTGTATACACATGTGCCCAATCTTTAGTTTTGACCAAAAATAGGATAAAGATTTAAAGTAACACTAAACTATATCACTATTCTCCAAAAATAATGCATAATCATCCGCTGCTTAATGGCCTTGTAACCCATTTTTCATGAAAATGTTTAAGCTCTGTGCACATTTTTCAGAAGCTCAAAAAAGCTAGAAAAAAAAAAAATATGTTAGATGAAAAATGCTGAAAAAAAAAAAACCTGCACGGTTTAGGAGATATTCACCCAGCATGCAGCCACTGACACCAGCGGCGCATGTGTTTTGAATGTCCGGCGTATCAGAGTTCCTTGCTGGCTCCTTGCCGTAAAGTGAACTTCCACGCACATGCGCAGAAGTGACGTCATCGTGGCTCTGGCCACTCACAGTGCACCGCCACCTTTCCTGGGCTCTGCCATCCAATCGTGGAGCCCGGAAGATAGAAAGGAACGGATGTTGTCCTCCCTCCCTGTGACCCCGGAAACCTGAAACGATGAGGATTTTTTCACTTCCCTTTCTGGCTCTGTGTGTACCTGGCTGTTAGTGGCAAGGAAAGCAGCCGATCAGATAGATCGGTGTGTGAACGGTTGCATTGGAGACCAGAGGAGAGATTTGGGGGCTAAAGGGCCCCAAATCTCTCCATAAAGAGGACCTATCACGACCCATGCTGTTACAAGGGATGTTGTTCATCCCATGTGTTATATACCAATACCGGGCACTTTTCCCCCTTCCCGCCCAGGCCAATTTATAGCTTTTAGCGCTGTTGAATGTTACATTCTTTACTGCGCTACAAGCAAAAGTCTAACAGACACATGTAAAGCTCAGCACAATCCTTTGTAAAAAGTTAAAACTTTTCCATTACATATGCTTTTCTGCACGCAGCCTACCTGGAAGAACTTCATTAACATGGATACAAGGACTGTTGCAAATGTTACAGTGTACACAGCCCTTCCCACTGTTGGAGCAATTTTGCCACACGCACAATTCACTGCGGCACTCTGCATGTGCTGAACCCCCTCCCCAAGAAAAAATCCCAGTTTGTCCCTTTACGGTTGATTTACTAAAACAGGAGAGTGCAAAATCTGGTGCAGCTCTGCATAGAAACCAATCAGCTTCCAGATTTTTTATTGTCAAAGCTTAAGGCTGGGTTCACACTATTGCGAATTGGATGCGGGTTTCCCCACATCCAATTCCCATGTCAGGAGATTCTATGGAGCTGGTTCACAAAACTCCAGAGAGACTCCAGTGCGTCTTCTGGTCCATTTCAGGTCTGAATTTAGCTAGAAATTCGGACTTAATTCAGACCTGAAACGATGAACAGGGACGCACCGGTCCCCTGCTGTGAGACGCTCCGTGCGGCAGTGTGAACTTTGTCTAATTGAACAAGTTGAATGTAGGAGCCGATTGGCTACCATGCACAGTTGGACCAGATTTTGCACTTTCCAGGTTTAGTAAATCAACCCCAGTATGTGTAAACGATGTGAAGACCTACAATCAAATTCAGACTGTTGTAACGTGTTCTTTGTACCATCTTATTGTATAGCGGTGTTTTTCAGCATCTGGTGTATACTGTAAAAATGTACACAGAAGAAATAAATGCAGTATTAGGATGTAGTAACAAAGTATTTGACTGTACATGCAGTACTTTATCAGGAAAGTTCTGATTGGCAGATGGTGGATTTTATTGTCCTGTGACATTTACCATAGTCACACAGTATCCAGAATTAGGACAAAGGAACTACTTTATCTGATCTAGTTATCTCCAAACTGGTCCTGACCTTCCAGTTCCAGTATGCCAGAGAGTATTCTTTGTTAACAGAGAACTCTTATCTCTCCTACATTTCTGTTTATTCATAACTGGAAAGGAGATTTCTGCAGATAAAGCTGATTTATACTACCTACCGCTTGACAGCCATGTGAGATCTTAGTCTAGGTTAAATCTGATAGGATAACAGGTGATAGGAGCAACTCCAGATCTATTGTATATATTGTTTCTTATACAGTATATTAGTGTCCAAAAAAATAGGATTTAAACTTACCGTAAATTCCTTTTCTATGTAATTCTAAATCTATTTAATTTAATTTACTTTCCTAGACCTCAGGTTGCATTACACTGTGCATTATTGTGTGTTGCACCAAAAACAGCCTATTTTTTTTGAATGGGCTATCAAATACAACCAAACACAAAAAAAAAAAAAAAAAAAAACATATTTTACATTTATTTATAACACTATGCTTTAAAATCCATGGGGGTCCATTGGCAAGGTGTGCTGGGGTGCCATTAACCATATTTCTGACACGTTTTCAAATTAAAATCCATATTTTTAGCTGGAAAAATTACTTAGAACCCCCAAACACACATATATATATATGTGTGTTTGGGGGTTCTAAGTAATTTTTCCAGCTAAAAATATGGATTTTAATTTGAAAACGTGTCAGAAATATGGTTAATGGCACCCCAGCACACCTTGCCAATGGACCCCCATGGATTTTAAAGCATAGTGTTATAAATAAATGTAAAATATATATATTTTTTTTTTTTTAGCAAAGACTCTGGAGAATACAATGGCGGTTGTTGCAATATATTTTATCACGCGGTTTTTGTGCAGCAGTCTCAATTTTTTGGGAAAAATACATTTCACTGCATAAAAAAAAAAACAACTAGACAGTAAAGTTAGCCCAATTTTCTTGTATATTGTGAAAGATGATGTCATGCTGAGTAAAAAGATACCCAACATGTTACGGTTTAAAATTCCGCACACTCGTGGAATGGCGACAAACTATGGTAATTAGAAATCTCCATAGGCGACGATTAAAATTTTTTTTACCAGTTTAGAGTTACAGCAAAGGTCTTTTTTTTAGAATTATTGCTCACACTCTGGCGATCTCGACGATACCTCACATGTGTGGTTGTAACACCGTTTTCATTTTCAAGCACGACTTACCAATGCGTTTTCTTACGTGCGCAAGCTCACAGTGACAGGGGCGCTTTAAACATTTTTTTTCCTATTTTATAAAATTTTTTATTTTTAGCACAGTTTAATAAATAAAAAAAATCTGATCACTTTTATTGCTGTCACAAGGAATGTAAACATTCCTTGTGACAGTAATAGACAGTGACAGATACTCTCTACGGAGGGATCGGAGGTCTAAAAGACCACAGACCCCTCCACTGCACCATCAAAGTATTCAAAATGTCGAAATCTGCATTTTTGAATACTGACAGTTTTTTAAACTTGGCGACGTTAGCCGCCGAGAAAACCAGAAGTGTCGTCATGACGGCGCTTCTGGGTTTTAATACATTGGAGACCCGATCAAAGGCTAATCCGGCTTTGTTTGGGACTCCAACCAGACGTGGACAGGCCGGCTGGTTGCTCAGGTCTCCCGGTGGGAGGGGAGACCCGGGCAGAGGCGCGGAAGGCAGCGGGAGGACATCCCCTACCGCTCGCTGGGACAACGGCCAAGCAGTAGCCGAGCAGTTCCTGAGCCGCATCAGCTGTTATCTCGGAAAGCTGACCGCCGGCTATAAAGAATAGTACCTGGGATGATGCCTGCAGCATCATCCCAGTACAACCACTTTTCCGAGCCGACGTACAGGTACATCGATTCGTGGGGAAGTGGTTGAGAATGAATGTCACTGCAACATACCAACAAGCTTGTTACCGCAGTGCAAAAGTCTGAACCCAGACATGTAACCTCCAATCCTTAATCCGAAGACCATAAACTCCAACCATGAGCTTGAACCATAATCTCGGAATTTGAAAACTGAAGCATAACTAAAAAAAAAAAAAAAAAACCTAATCATAATCCCTAATCAATCATTTATGTACTGAAAGTGCTGGCTAAAAGATGAACAGAATTTACAACCTTACAATTTTTCATTATTTTCATTAGAAAAGACTACAAAATGACTACATTAGATTGCACCTGTACATTTTTCATTTTGGGGAAAATCACTGCAGGTGTAAAATGTAATATTTTGGAAATGAGCATATGGCTGGGAAGAATAGTGAGATTGTTAGTGACTTACAGCCTGCTCTTTCTAAAATGGAAATGTGGAATTTGATTTAGGATGGTGTTAAGAACAAAGCAAACAGTGTTGCACACTGCGGAACATTATGTCATGTTCATAAGTAACCTATTCTTTATCAAAGTGCAAATACTCCAGGTAAATATCACTCCAGATTCTTCAAATGCCAGACACTTGCAGAGCCTGTACCAGAAGACACTGCCCTCTGCAGAAATTACACATCACTAAATAATGCTCATAAAACAGGAACATTCGGAGACTCATCATTGCCCTCCAGTAATATAAAAACATCCTACCTAGCCACCCACTAAACATTCCCGCAATACAACCAGTTGCTGAACTGCATTCAATGCCTGGGTGGAACTTGGGTTTGCTCTATTGTGCTTTGCTTCTTTTTTTTTTCCAAAAAGTTTTTGCTTCTTAACCTCCAGAAGATTTACCCCTCTTCATGATCAGGCCACTTTTTGCGATACGGCACTGCGTTACTTTGACAATTGCGCAGTCTGCAATGCTGTACATAAATAAAATGTATGTAATTCTTTCCCACAAATAGAGCTTTCTTTTGATGGTATTTGACCACCCCTGCGGTTTTTATTTTTTTTGCACTATAGAAAAAAAAATTATATAATATATATATATTAGGGATGCACCGAAATGAAATTCTTGGCCGAAGGCCGAATACCGAACGCGGTGTTTCGCATTTTTTCCATTTATTTTGCCAATTTTTAGGGGGCACGCTGATGGGCACATTTTATGTTAGGGGGCACGCTGATGGGCACATTTTATGTTATGGGGCACTCTGATGGGCAAAACAAAACATTTAAATCAGCGTTGCTCTTAACATAAAATATGCCCATTAGCGTGCCCCTTAAAATAAAATATGCCCATCAGAGTGCCCCTTAACATAAAATATGCTCATCAGCATGTCCCTTAGCATAAAATAAGGGGCACGCTGATGGCCACATTTTATGTCAAGGGAGCACTCTGTTGGGCACATTTTTTTTCTTTTTTTTTTTTTTAAGGGGCACTTTATAGGGCACTCTAATGTAATGAGCATGGCAAGTGGCAACAACATATGGCAGTCTGCACACTAATGCTTGTGCAGCTGCCAGCTACCGTATTCTCCCCCAAATGTGCTCAGCTCCACATCACATACCTGAACTGCAGCCAGAGCCAAAAGCCGCGAACAGGGGGGCGGGGCGTGGACCTAGTGTGAAGGAGCCGCAGTCAGGAGCAGGGGGCGGGACGCGCGCGTGACGTCACACCCCCTACTCGCGGCCGGACAGGACACCCACGGCGTGTGAGAAGGGAGCCGCAATGAGGAAGGTGAGCGGTCAGGGCGGAAGCTGACATTGTTCGGCTCAAAATTATTCGGCCGAACGCCGAAAGTGCTATTTTCTCTATTTTCGGCCGAATAATGTTCGGCCGCCGAATATTCGGTGCATCCCTAATATATATATATATATATATATATATATATATACATATACACACACACACACACACACATACATATATACATATAGTGCCTTGCGGCAATTTGTGGCAATTTTAAAACACTTTTTATGGATATCTTTAAGAAATGGCTTTCTTCTTGCCACTCTTCCATAAAGGCCAGATTTGTGCAGTATACGACTGATTGTTGTCCTATGGACAGAGTCTCCCACCTCAGCTGTAGATCTCTGCAGTTCATCCAGAGTGATCATGGGCCTCTTGGCTGCATCTCTGATCAGTCTTCTCCTTGTATGAGGTTAAAGTTTAGAGGGACGGCCAGGTCTTCGTAGATTTGCAGTGGTCTGATACTCCTTCCATTTCAATATTATCGCTTGCACAGTGCTCCTTGGGATGTTTAAAGCTTGGAAAATCTTTTTGTATCCAAATCCGGCTTTAAACTTCTCCACAATAGTATCTCGGACCTGCCTGGTGTGTTCCTTATTCTTCATTAAGCTCTCTGCGCTTTAAACGGACCTCTGAGACTATCACAGTGCAGGTGCATTTATACGGAGACTTGATCACACACAGGTGGATTCTATTTATCAACATTAGTCATTTAGGTCAACATTGGATCATTCAGAGATCCTCACTGAACTTCTAGAGAGAGTTTGCTGCACTGAAAGTAAAGGGGCTGAATAATTTTGCACGCCCAATTTTTCAGTTTATTTGTTAACAAAGTTTGAAATATCCAATAAATTTCGTTCCACTTCATGATTGTGTCCCACTTGTTGATTCTTCACAAAAAATTACGGTTTTATATCTTTATGTTTGAAGCCTGAAATGTGGCAAAAGGTCGCAAAGTTCAAGGGGGCCGAATACTTTCGCAAGGCACTGTGCAATATATATTTATTTAAATTTTTATTTTTTTTGGTTTTCTTTTTAAACTTTCTGCTATAAAGCATAACCAAAAAAAGAACAAAAAAAAAAAAAGTAGGCCAATGTGTATTCTGCCAAGTTTAAAAAAATAAAAAATAAAAAATAAGTATATATTGATTGGTTTACACAAACATTACAGCGTCTCCAAACCATGGGATATATACTGGAATTTTTATTTATTTATATTTTTATACTAGTAATGGCGGCAATCAGCAACTTATAGTGAGATTGCGATATTGCGACGGACAATCCGACACTGACACTTTGTGGGAGCCAGTGACACTAATACAGTGATCAGTACTAAAAATATGCACGGTCACTGTACTAATGACACTGGCTGGGAAGAGGTTAAACATCTAAGGCGATCAAAGGGTTAACTGTGTGTCTAGCCAGTGTTTGTGTTTACTATGTGTGCTGCTTTTACTAGGGGAAGAGGTAGATTTTAGTTCCTGCTACAAGAACACAGAATACATCCCTTCCCTACATTCAGAATGGAAATGTATCTATTTTATATAGGCAGAGCTCTGTGCCGAGTCTCTGCTTGATGATCAACGGGTGCTGGCAAATATTGAGTGCCCGGCACCCGCAGATCGGCTTCTGCTGTGAATAATCAAAGCAGAAGCGGTGCGCCCCCTGCAGACAGAAGTGCAGGACGACGTATTTATACACATGTGACTTGGCTCACAGCTGCTGCCCTGCAGCAGTAAAACTGCTATAGGGCCGTCAGCAAGTGGTTAAAATATAAAAAATGAAGCCCTGGTTCACATTAGTGCAATGTCAGACATCGCATGTGATTCGGAGCGCACTGCTCTGAAAATCACATGCAATGTCTGTACGATGCAAATTCAGCCATACAATCTGTATCTGATTTAGGCACAACACACACAGGACACTTTTTTGGGTCCGCCACAGAATCAGAT
>NC_138771.1:355218767-355423767 GCF_965119305.1 Pelophylax lessonae | reverse complement strand
AGTTGGTATGGAGATAGGAGTTCATATCCTTATGGATGGTATGGAGATACCAGTGCAAGGTTGGTGTAATTAAGGGAAAGGAATATACTGTTTAAGGAAAAGGGTACAAAGCAAGAGGACTGTAAGATCCAAGCTCTATAAGCAAGACTACAGGAAAAGATTGGGAGAACTGCCATTGAAATTGATGTGTTTATCTCTAGTCATTCACATTAATTCCCAGAAGGTGGTCCTACTCCTTTTCTAATTTTTATATCATGATCTGCTACTCTACAGTGTAAATTGCTAGCCACCAGTTTTTATATGCATTAAAGGAGTGTAAACATCTGATAATGTGGACAAAAAAACAAAAACAAATTGGCCCATTATTATTTGCCCAAGGTCAAGACTCTTTTTACGATACATATAGATAGGGGGATCTAAGCCCACCTGGCCAAATCAGCATTACTCAACTCTCTTCGGTCTACTGTCATTTTCACCTACAAAAGGCAAGGTCAACTTTTACATACCCCAAGGCTGGTTAGAAAGTAATGAATACCACATTTACAAATAGGCATTTCGATCAGCAACCTTTTTTTTTTTTTTAGTTTTCAGCCCACAGATGCTTGGTTTCTAGCTAAGTAAATGTAAACTTAATGCCTTCTGCTATAAGGAACCCAATACTGTGCTATGTACTTCAGAAAATTCTAAACATCTATAGCCATCATTCTATATTCTAAAATTGCTTCCATTTTTTTTGTTGAGTTGGCAAGCAAACATAAGAAGTCAAGAAAGCAGCTGTCAACCTCAATCTAGCAATTTGGTAATACACAATCTCCAGAGGGTATCAGAGGTTTCTACATTAGCCAAGAACATTTTTCAGAGTCTACAAGCAGTGAGAACGTGTTCAACTTTCTTTTGGGATCTGGTATACTGTATCAGATATAATTGCATTTACAAATTAGGTGCACAATGACCAAAAGTATGGGGAGATTTGTTCTACATACTCCACGTGTTTTTATACTGGGGAAAAAATTCCTACCAACAGATGGAACAAATGAATGAGTAAAATAAGATTATATCGAATAATATTTAACTTTTTTTTTTTTTTATTTA
Organism: Pelophylax lessonae; assembly: GCF_965119305.1. Lineage (NCBI taxonomy): Eukaryota > Metazoa > Chordata > Amphibia > Anura > Ranidae > Pelophylax > Pelophylax lessonae. The sequence goes on along the minus strand of NC_138771.1, from coordinate 355,422,675 downwards.
CTTAAAAACCGGTTTTATTTAACTTTTTGTACTCATTTTGCACACATTTTTAGCTATGATAAATATTTTAGCTACTAGAATCCTCTGGTACACTTGCCTTCATAGAAGAATAGTTTTCACTGACCATGCAACAATTGTAGCAGTCCAGGGAACCGAAAGCAGCGGTCTTCTTCCCGTTCTTTCCTTAGGGATGCTGGGACAGATCAGAGCGATTCTGATTAGTCAACTCTGTCACATGTCATCAAAATCACTCTGATCTGCCCCAGAAGATTGTGGCATTCAAATCCCCGTACCTCAGCACTGGCTACATGTCCAGTGAAAGTTATGAAAGCTAATCATTTACAGGGGTAAGTGCAGCAGGAACCGGGGTGGTGGGGAGGTTGTTCCAAAACAATAGGGGGATACCACCCTTCTCCTGCGCTTAGAATCCAAGCTCCCCGACCACACTCCCCACGGGACTCACAGCTGGCGTCTTGGATGGCTAAGGTCTTGCTGCCCAAAAAGGACTGGGGTAGTCCAACAGTACTAAAGGCAAAAAGAAACGAAGAAAGGGCGCACTGACCTAGCGCATTATCCTCAATAGGCTTTATTGATGCAACATATAAAATGGCTACTCACAAACACAGGTGAAAAATGATCATATCAAGCTCAGTTGCTCCAGTGTCAGGAATAGTCCATATGCAAGTCCATAATCCGATAAGATGACGGCTGACGCATTTCGAGGCTCAGCCTCTTCCTCAGAGGCTCTGAGGAAGAGGCTGAGCCTCGAAACGCGTCAACCGTCATCTTATCGGATTATGGACTTGCATATGGACTATTCCTGACACTGGAGCAACTGAGCTTGATATGATCATTTTTCACCTGTGTTTGTGAGTAGCCATTTTATATGTTGCATCAATAAAGCCTATTATTGAGGGTAATGCGCTAGGTCGGTGCACCCTTTCTTTGTTTCTTTTTGCCTTTGGTGGGGAGGTTGTACAGTGTTAGTTCACCCTTTACTTTGTTGGGAACTTACACTTTATATATATATATATATATATATACTTTATATATTCTCTTTAAAATGGTTACTTACCTTAATGCATTTTCACAAATCAAGGTAAAAAACCTTCAACTGTCTGATCCCAAAAAAAAAAATGACCTAGTCCTGCATCAATCCAAAGTTGTGGTTGTCTTGTAGCTCTTCTGTCCCCTCTCCATTTCAACAGGTTTCACTGAAAGCAGCGGGAGCCATTGGTTCCCACTGCTGTCAGTCAAATGTAGGAAGTGGAGGCAGGGCAGAGCAGCGATGTGTGTTATTATGGATGCACACAGCTACAAACCGTCTGTAAAATGAACTTTTTATCAATACTTGATATTTAGCACAATATTAATATTTTTCTTTTTAAGTGACTGGTAAAAAAGTAAAACATTAAGGGGTGTATAAACATATTCGCATAGCAAGTTTTCTAATAACAGTGCATGTACATTTGTTCTGTGCAAATTGGGCAAAAAACAAATGTTATTAGGTTATTTCTTGTGCTAGTCTAATGTGTTTCATTAAAGTGATAGATTTATTGCTTCAAAAGAACAAGCATGTCATACTTACCTGCTCTGTGCAGTGGTTTTGCACAGAGCAGCGCAGATACTCCTCTTATCGGGCTTGCTGTGGGGGCACTGGGGCCAAGCCCCTGCTCTGTGTGTTCATTCACAGAGTCGTGGCTTGGCCATGCCCATTTTATCTCCTCATTGGCTCCCTGACTTTGATAGCAACAGGAGCCAATGGCGACCACTGCTGTGTATCAGCCAATCAGGAGCAAGAGTCCCGGACAGCCAAGTCTCGCACGCAACATTGCTGGATCAAGATGGGGCTCAGGTAAATATTAGTGGGTCTGCTGCACACAGAAGGCTTTTTATCTTTATGTATAGAATGCATTACGATGAAAAACCTTCTGCCTATAGAACAAAAAAAATAAAGGGAAAAGAAAATTATTCTAAGTCTTTAGGGCCTGCTGAAGGTCTCATATTAAGAGAAAATACAGGTTACTACTGCTTGAAAACAGAGGTTTAACAAAGACTCCTTTGTAGATCCTTGAGTATATTGCTAGTGACACCAAAACTTCATCACCTTTGAATTCCCAGAATATTTTTTTCGCTATTGGTTTATTATATTCGTTTTTTTCTTATTATTAAATGTTATTATAGTCTCAGAGTTTTTAAATTTTTATAACAAACGTTAAATTAGACCAAGACATGTAAAGGACTTGCATCTAACTGCAATATTATTATACTGCCATTTTAAATGTTACTTTAGAGTTTATACATTGGAGAGGAGGCATTCTGTCCTCCCAACCACTAGAGGGAACTGTGTGGCATTAATGGTTTTGAGCTTTGCACCGGTCTTTCAAGCTCTTGGACTTCTGACTTGCAACACTTCCTGGGACATATCGCTCATGCACAATCATGTGACATCCTGAACAAGCTGGGCGAGTAACATCACCATGCTGCACAGATGGCAGGGTCCTATGGCGAGAGGCACTGCCAGAGATTGCATTCTCTGTGCCACTTTGGAGGAGGGAGACTTGGGTTGGAGCTACCAGACAGGAGTGATGAGCTACATGACCTACACTAAATACATTTTTTTTTTTTTGAGAGCCTGAGATTTTATCATCATTAATTTAATATTGCCTCACTCTTCTCAGGGTTATCTGGCAATGGTCTACTATGACCCTGTTTGTACTGAAGAGAATGGGATTGGAATACATCCATCTACACATCATTTTAGTGTAAAATCTCTTGTACCACTTCCTGAGGTAAGAAATATAAAGATTTAGGGATCAGAAACGTGACACGTAGACATAGCGATATAGATATATATATATATATATATATATATATATATAAATACAAACTGTTTTTTTAGAGGGCCCACTTAGATTCAGCAGAGGGGATCCAGCAGGAGGTTGTCCATTGCCTTGAGTGGCTAAGCAGGCCATAGGCTATGGGGTTAAAATGCATTTGGTGAATACACATACAGTAGATTATTTGGGACCACTTATCTTAATTATGTATATTGCAGGATCTCATCGCTCCTCATCTGCATTTTATCTGTCAGTCTGGGTTAAAGCTTTTTAGACTATTGTGATGATTAAATGGATCTATGGTCAACACATCTTCGGCACCAGTTCCTCTGTAGGTGTTTAGGTAAGCAGGGCGCACTTGGCAGTTACGATCATGGAGTTGTGGTTTAACATGTTTACATGATTTATATGTATAGCTTTTGAATTATTTCAGGCGGTCTTGCGTGTTTAACTCTACAGCTTCAAGGGTTGATCACGAGTTGACCCCCCCTCCCGAGTTGACCTCCATCTTCTCGCTCCGGGTCACCTGAAAAACAAATGGATAATCGCAATTTTTTTTTTTTTTTTTTACTTACCTTGTAGAGAAAAAATATACTTACCTTACTTCCTTCTTCCTCCCCTCGGCGGCCGCGGCCCCTCGTCACTTCCTGGCATTTGCAATGATTCCTGGGAGCTGAACGTCATCGCTCCCAGGAATCATTGCGCCTGCACCAGCCCCGACGTCAGTTCCGGCGCGCGTCATTCCCTTCTAAACAGCTTCTGGGCATGCCCAGAAGCTGTGGAGGGATGACGCGCGTGCACCGTAAGTGACGTCGGGTCCGGTGCAGTGCATCGTGGGACCGAAGAAGAAGGAAGAGGACGCCGAAGAGGATCGCGCTGGCTTCAAGCTGCCCACACCTGAGATGGCAGCGCTGGAGAATACTTTTTCAAGGTAAGTATTTCTCCTAAAAGGTAAGTGCAACCCGGGACAGATCAGAGGCTAGCCATTGTGGAATGTACTAGCCCTGACTGTCCCGGGGGTATTTTTTTAAAAAAAAAAAATGTGCACTGGGTGGAACTCCGCTTTAAGCATTTTGTGCCCAAAATAAATATAGATTTTTAACACTTTAAAATTTGATTTTTTCCCGCTTTTTTTCTTCCCTTGGGGTGTACAACCATAAAGGGAATACTTTCCCTACTGAACTGCACTTATGTGCCATCATTTTATTTAATTTGTATACTCGCTGGACTTGCCCTTGGCTAGTGAAGAACTTAGTATAGTTTTGTGATCGCTTGGGCTAGTTGAAATGTTTCAGCTCCACATGATTTACTCTAATTTTCTAAGATTTTTTTATTGCACTTCTCTGTGTATTGCCTTTTGTACCTTTTGTTATTCAATTTTAAAACCCTAATACAAATCTTTGTAGAAGTAAAAATTGATTGCTTTACCTTGTTTGTTTATTGGTTTGTAATATTGCTATTTGAAAAAGGTTTTCCATTTTAAAAAGGTCCACAAAACTATTGTTGGTGCCAAACAATGACAACCCTTTATTTGGAGCAGGGATTCACTAATAATGTTCTACTTGGCAATGACTCTTTCTTAGGCTGGGTACACACATGCCGAAAAAAAGGCCAAAAACAGTTGGTTTGGCAGGAACTGGCAGAATTTTGCCCCGGTGTGTACAGTTCCCTGTCCGATAGAAGCCGGCCTCACAATCCGCTTCTGTCGAATGGGCATGGGCTTGCTGAGCAGTGTGTTCTGGTGGGAGGCAGTCCCCTTGTCAGAATCAATAGCTCAGCCGCACTAATGTCACTTGTGTTCGTATGAAGATCTGTAAGCCCACTGTGTTGGGGAAAAAAAAAAAAAAAACACGTACTGTACAGTGGCTACCCTGCATTAGTATGTCTTAAGTTCCTAGCTCTCCATGTTTTGACAAATAAAGTAGAACTAAAAAGGAAAAACTTTTTTTTTTTTGGACAGAGTGAAGAGGGATTAGAACACCTGTTATTCGAAATGGACTTCTCAGTTGTCACAATACTTCAGGAAAGTTGTTTATATTCTTAAAATAAAGTAAAGCAAAACATATGAAACCGAACAAAACAGAAAGGTTTCACGCATCAAAAGGAGAGAGAGGTGTTACGTGTCTTCAGAGTGTAGGATGTTCTTTTCTCATCTCTGCTCAATCAGTAGATATAGTTGTCTTTTATACTATATGTAAAGATGATGTCAGAAAATAGTGTGTCCCAAGAAGGTAGTAATTCTAAATATAAAAGTAACACCCATCCTTGCACATATGGTTTGAGTTTATAGTAAAACACATAACTCCACCCAACATACTAACATAGAAACTTCTCTGTCCTTCACAAAGACACATTGAAGTAACCTTCAAAAAACTAACATATTACATTATAACATTCATATGTATTTCAAAGACTTTTATAATTTAAAATATTAAACTCTAAAATAATATTAAACTCTAAATCTCTAACACCTGTAAGAATTTTATTGCTGAAAAAAAAGTATTTCTCCTGCGCTCAAGTGGTATGCAGGAACAGGAGTGGTCTATGTGATCCTTGGTATCACAACCTAAGGTCTTGCTGCCCCTCAGGACCATGGGTATCCAAACATACTGCAAAACAACAAGAGAAGGGCGCACCGATCTAGTGCATTACCACTAAAAATTCCTTATTTAAATAAAAAGGACAACATACATTATACTTACAAACATATGGTGTATACACGCATATCAATACAATGGAACCAATCACCTCCAAGACTGCTGGGATGCACCAATGAGGCAAGGAGACCCATTGGTGTCCATCTAAAGCCTGGCTGACGTGTTTCGAGGGAGAAGAGCGGCTCCGAGGAAGAGGGTTCTCCCTCAAAACCCATCAACCAGGTCTCCTTGCATCATTGGTGCATCCCAGCAGCCTTGGAGGTGACTGGTTCCATTGTATTGATAGGTCAATACATTTGTAAGTATAATGTATGTTGGCCTTTTATTTAAATAAAGAAATTTTGTGGTAATGCACTAGGTCGGTGTGCCCTTATCTTGTTGACGTTTTTATTGCTCTCTGCGTCCCCTTTAGGGAAATTTACCCTCCTTATTTGTCCTGTTTTCCGTTATTATTGAAAATGAAAGTAAAAGAAAATCCCAGATTTTGGCTTGACACCAGAACAGTAGTAAAGGAAAAAACTTCCAAAGGGGACACTAGTTCTGACGACAGCATACCCAGTAGGACATTGGTGGTTTAAAAAAAAAAAAAAAACTACTGACAGGGCTTAAAATCCTCACTTATTCTGAGAACTAGATAAATTATGTAGATTATGAACACATTTTACTTGTGCACATTTGTGATATTATTACATCTTAAAATGTTTTAAAACTTTTAAAAGCCTGAAAGAGTTATACAAAAATGGCAGGTAAATGTGTCAACAAGACACAATGGAAAAAACTTCAAATGCAATGCCTTTAGGAGAGTCTAAAGACCATCTAAGGACCATGTTGTTCCTAAACCAACCACCACTATGAATGGGATTCATTATGCTACTGCATGCTCAGGAACGATTACCAGAAGCTAGCAAAACAAATACCACCCTATTGTGCTAGTTTACCACATCATCATCATTTTTATATCAGATTCTGATACAAGCCATTTCCGGACATAAAATATTGCACAAAGGAAAAAGGTAAGCAGGTTGTTTGACTACTTGAAATATCTGACTTATGATGTCACTAAGAACTTTAGACAGGAAACTACTCATTGCAAAACAAACATAGGTGAGCCTACACTTTACCAAGCATTACCAATTATTATTATTACACATATGCTAAAATCTGCATTCATATGTACAGCTTTAAAATAAGCAAATCCTGTGAGCAGCTATGTAATGATGATTTTTAATTGCTGCAGGCACTGATCACTTCCCTTTAAATAGGTGCTAATAATCAAAAGTTTTGTTAAAGTGCTGCGGATAAAATTAAACGTGCTAAAAATCAAAATAATAACAAACTTTTTTTTTAATAAATAATCCCCCTGAGGAAGGCACGGAGTCCTGGTGCCATCACCCGCGTAGGGGAGGGGCTTGGCAACTGTCGGTGAACAGAGAGACAGCTCTGATATATGCAGCAGATTTTCCTACTAAGTGTTAGTGCCTCTTTGGATAAATTGTCTGCATAGACTGGTGCACTCTAGCACCAGTATCATGTGAGCGAATTTTTAACTTTTGTAATAAAATACCCCTTTTTATAGGTTATTGCACTATGGATCTGCTTTATTTTGTCCCCCACATGGATGGCTGAGTAATTGAACGATCTATCGGAAATGTATCCCTCTGGGCGATTACCATCGAGGAGTGAATGGTGGAAATCCAGGAGAGCATCACATAAATCCAAGCGCAATTATTCACCCTGGGAGGTAAGCACATACCCTTAGGGGGAGTTACTAAAAGGAACATCCATAATAGCTCATCCACATTCCTATAATGGCTGATCACCTACCAGAGTATTAATCTAACAAGGGTGATTAATCACCACCACAGACTCTACACAGAACTGTGAACTAGCACATTGCAACAGTGTTTCTACAGTCAAAAAGGCACAGACTTTGCAACATTGTTTAAATCACTTTAGTGGATACACTTGTGTATTCATATTCATAGGGTTTATGACACACATTTTTTTCAGCAAGTGGCATTTGGTTTTATTATTGGTTTATGGCTATCACTGATTTTTAATTAAGCACATTCAGGAAATTGTTTGCACTTATATGGTAATGGTTCACATCACAATTGATTATACACTATTCACAAATACTGAAGTAATATTAGTAACGGATTATTTATTAAAAAAAAATTGTTAGAAATTATTTTGATTTTTAGCACATATAATTTTATGCGCAGCACTTTAACAAAACATATGTACAGCTGGGCGGCACAGTGGTGAAGTGGTTAGCACATTCACCTAGCAGCTAGAGCAGGGGTGGGGAACCTTTTTTCTACCAAGGGCCATTTGGATTTTTGTAACATCATTCGGGGGCCGTACAAAATGTATGCATAAATGTAATAGGCATTGCTTTGCGGCAAAAAACGCTGTAAAGAAATTGCGTGACTTTGAGGTCACAAAAGTGTGAAAGGGGCCTTCAGTAATCAAGGTATAGTGTGCCCCCTTTCAATGCAGACTGACCACAGCATGTCCCCTTTCAATGCAGACTGACCACAGCATGCTGCCCCCTTTCAATGCGGAGTGACCCCAGCATGCTGCCCACTTTCAATGCGGAGTGACCCCAGCGTGCCCCCTTTCAATGCAGACTGACCACCGCGTGCCCCCCTTTCAATGCAGAGTGACCACAGCGTGCCCCCTTTCAATGCAGAGTGACCACAGCGTGCCCCCTTTCAATGCAGACTGACCACAGCGTGCCCCCCTTTCAATGCAGACTGACCACAGCATGCCCCCCTTTCAATGTGGAGTGACCACAGCGTGCCCCCTTTCAATGCGGAGTGACCACAGCGTGCCCCCTTTCAATGCGGAGTGACCACAGCGTGCCCCCTTTCAATGCGGAGTGACCACAGCGTGCCCCCTTTCAATGCAGAGTGCCCAGAGTGTGTCCCCCTTTTTAATGCGGAGTGCCCAGAGTGTGCCCCCTTTCAATGCGGAGTGCCCAGAGTGTGCCCCCTTTCAATGCGGAGTGCCCAGAGCGTGCCCCCTTTCAATGCGGAGTGACCACAGCGTACCCCCTTTCAATGCGGAGTGCCCACAGTGTGCCCCCTTTCAATGCGGAGTGCCCCCTTTCAATGCGGAGTGCCCAGAGCGTGCCCCCTTTCAATGCGGAGTGCCCAGAGCGTGTCCCCTTTCAATGCGGAGTGCCCAGAGCGTGTCCCCTTTCAATGCGGAGTGCCCAGAGCGTGTCCCCTTTCAATGCGGAGTGCCCAGAGCGTGTCCCCTTTCAATGCGGAGTGCCCAGAGCGTGTCCCCTTTCAATGCGGAGTGCCCAGAGCGTGTCCCCTTTCAATGCGGAGTGCCCAGAGCGTGTCCCCTTTCAATGCGGAGTGCCCAGAGTGTGTCCCCTTTCAATGCAGAGTGACCACAGCGTGCCCCCTTTCAATGCAGACTGACCACAGCGTGCCCCCCTTTCAATGCAGAGTGACCACAGCGTGCCCCCTTTCAATGCAGACTGACCACAGCGTGCCCCCTTTCAATGCGGAGTGACCACAGCGTGCCCCCCTTTCAATGCAGAGTGACCACAGCATGCCCCCTTTCAATGCAGACTGACCACAGCATGCCCCCTTTCAATGCGGAGTGACCACAGCGTGCCCCCTTTCAATGCAGAGTGACCACAGCATGCCCCCTTTCAATGCAGACTGACCACAGCGTGCCCCCTTTCAATGCAGAGTGACCACAGCGCGCCCCCCTTTCAATACAGACTGACCACAGCGTGCCCCCTTTCAATGCGGAGTGACCACAGCGTGCCACCCTTTCAATGCAGACTGACCACAGCATGCCCCCCTTTCAATGCAGAGTGACCACAGCGTGCCCCCTTTCAATGCAGACTGACCACAGCGTGCCCCCTTTCAATGCAGACTGACCACAGCGTGCCCCCCTTTCAATGCAGAGTGACCACAGCGTGCCCCCTTTCAATGCAGACTGACCACAGCGTGCCCCCTTTCAATGCGGAGTGACCACAGCGTGCCCCCCTTTCAATGCAGAGTGACCACAGCATGCCCCCTTTCAATGCAGACTGACCACAGCATGCCCCCTTTCAATGCGGAGTGACCACAGCGTGCCCCCTTTCAATGCAGAGTGACCACAGCATGCCCCCTTTCAATGCAGACTGACCACAGCGTGCCCCCTTTCAATGCAGAGTGACCACAGCGCGCCCCCCTTTCAATACAGACTGACCACAGCGTGCCCCCTTTCAATGCGGAGTGACCACAGCGTGCCACCCTTTCAATGCAGACTGACCACAGCATGCCCCCCTTTCAATGCAGAGTGACCACAGCGTGCCCCCTTTCAATGCAGACTGACCACAGCGTGCCCCCTTTCAATGCGGAGTGACCACAGCGTGTCCCCCTTTCAATGCAGAGTGACCACAGCATGCCCCCTTTCAATGCAGACTGACCACAGCATGCCCCCTTTCAATGCAGACTGACCACAGCATGCCCCCTTTCAATGCAGACTGACCACAGCATGCCCCCCTTTCAATGCAGAGTGACCACAGCATGCCCCCCTTTCAATGCAGACTGACCACAGCGTGCCCCCTTTCAATGCGGAGTGACCACAGCGTGCCCCCCTTTCAATGCAGACTGACCACAGCGTGCCCCCTTTCAATGCGGAGTGACCACAGCGTGCCCCCCTTTCAATGCAGACTGACCACAGCATGCCCCCCTTTCAATGCAGACTGACCACAGCATGCCCCCCTTTCAATGCGGAGTGACCACAGCATGCCCCCTTTCAATGCGGAGTGCCCAGAGCGTGCCCCCTTTCAATGCGGAGTGCCCAGAGCGTGCCCCCTTTCAATGCGGAGTGCCCAGAGTGTGCCCCCTTTCAATGCGGAGTGCCCAGAGAGTGCCCCCTTTCAATGCGGAGTGACCACAGCGTGCCCCCTTTCAATGCGGAGTGCCCACAGTGTGCCCCCTTTCAATGCGGAGTGCCCCCTTTCAATGCGGAGTGCCCAGAGCATGCCCCCTTTCAATGCGGAGTGCCCAGAGCATGTCCCCTTTCAATGCGGAGTGCCCAGAGCATGTCCCCTTTCAATGCGGAGTGCCCAGAGCATGTCCCCTTTCAATGCGGAGTGCCCAGAGCATGTCCCCTTTCAATGCGGAGTGCCCAGAGCGTGCCCCCCTTTCAATGCGGAGTGCCCAGAGCGTGCCCCCCTTTCAATAAGGAGTGCCCAGAGCGTGCCCCCTTTCAATGCGGAGTGACTGACCACAATGCAGAGTGAACAGCGTGCCAAGCCCCAGTGCACTTGACTTACCTGTTCTAGCGGCGGGCGGCTTCCTCTCTTCGTCTCTTCGAGTCCTCCCGCCTCCCCCTGCCTCATGTCATTGGCCGAGGAGGAGGAGGATCCATGAGACAGTAGCGAATTTTCATTCGCTATTGTCACACAAATGGGCGAGCTCGAGGTGCACTGCTCTGCGCTTCGGGTCCACCCTTTTCGGAGAATTCACAGTGTCAGAACGGAGCCATCGGCTCCTTCTGACACAGCGGCACGGGGGGCCGGACAGAAGGATGGTGCGGGCCGCATGCGGCCCGCGGGTCGGAGGCTCCCCACCCCTGAGCTAGAGGGTCGCTGGTTTGAATACCAACCACGACACTACCTGCCTGGAGTTTGCATGTTCTCCCTGTGCCTGCGTAAGTTTCCTCTGGGCACTCCGGTTTCCTCCCACAGTCGGTTAATTGGATCCTGTATAAAAAAAAAAAATTGACCCTACTGTGTATGTATGTGAGTTAGGAACCTTAGATTGTAAGCTCCTTGAGGGCAGGGACTGATGTGAATGTGCAATGCATATGTAAAGCGCTGCGTAAATTGACAGCGCTATACAAGTACCTGAAATAAATAATAAATACAGCTTGTTGCACCAAAAAATCCCTCAGAAATACTGTACATATTGGACTTGTACTGAACATACTAGACCTTTTAGCCTGTGGTGCAAGAAACCAGTAACCCTCACATACCTCCCATTTGCAGCTGCAGGGCCTCCCTATTCCTCTCTACTACCCAACTCTAAAAAGGTATGCAGTCTCTAGGTATGTGCTCAAGCAATCTGCAGTCCACCGGTCTACCATGGAGTATACAGCGCAAGCACTTTCAAATATGCCTGTGATGGCATTGGGCAGCAAATAAAAATATGGCTATACAGCTCCCCCAGTAGAGAAAATAAGTGGTTAGCACTAGCAGCACTAGGGTTGTCTGTTCAAAAGCCAACCAAGGCACTACCTTCGCCAAGGCACTACCTTCACCAAGTTTGCATGTTCTCCATGACCATGTGCTTGCATGGGTTTTGCCCAGGTACTCCGGTTTCCTCCCACATTCCAAAGACATGCTGGTAGGTCAATTGGATCCGGTCTAAATTAGCCCCAGTATGTGGATGTATGAATGGGAGTTAAGCCTCCTAAACACCATTCGTTTTTTCAACCCAGGGGGCTGAACCAGTGTTAATTTTGTCGACTAAAACTTTTTCGTCGACTAAATTAACACAATTTTAGTCGACTAAAATACGACTAAAACTAAAATGGCATTTTAGTCAAACTAAAAACTGAAATTTGCTGCCAAAATTAACACTGGGCTGAACAAAAAAATCGTAAGAGCATGGGAGGATATTTTGTACTAACAATCCAATGTTACTACAGCGATCTCCCAGCTGAGCTATTGTATTATGACAGGGGGGCAGTCCCCTGCCAGAACACACAGGTCAGTGCTCTCAGCTATTGGCTGAGAATGCTGATCAAACGCCGATCAGCAGACCTTTTTCCGTCATGCCCCTTTGACAGAAGCCAGGCGTTCAGCTGGCTGCTGTCGGCCAAGCTGCCGTATACACGTGCCGAATGTAGGCCAGTTTCTATTGAACAGGCTGATACTGCCTGATATTTGACCCGTGTGAATCTGCAAAGTAAAGTACCTGTAATAAATAAATCAATAATAAAAAATAATAATAATAATAATAAATATATATTATATATATATATATATATATATATATATATATATATATATATATATATATATATATATATATATATATATATATATATATATATATATATATATTATACAGTATACACATAAAAAAATGGAAAATAATATATTTTTGTAGTGAAAACAAATAATGAGCTATTTTAGCAGCCACATTTAATCTCACTGCTTAACAACTGTTGAGATAACAGATCAGTAACACAAGCAGTGAATTGTTCTCAGAGATTTGGCCAACTCAGTATTTTATGAGCAAACCTAGCTGCCTCTATTTACATATAATACGTATAATTAACCGCTTGAGGATGACATTTTTAACCACTTCAACACTTGGTCTATTCTGACACTTCTTATATATACACACACACCACTCAAAAAAAAATTAACTGGTTGGCGACCGCCCGCCGCAGATTTACTGCGGCAGGCTAGCTCGACTGCACAAACTGACGTAGGGGTGCATAAAATGGCGGGTGTTGCAATTTAGGTCATGTGGTATTTACGCAATTTTAATGTAAATGTTCTGGAGATCTTTGGTTTGCTGGTAACAGTGTCTTGCTTTGTCAGCACAAGGTCACTTGTAACCCAAAACCATACCTGCCAAAAAAAAAGAGGGAAAATATACTTACCTTTCCAGCAGCCCTTGGTTTTCAAACACTGCTACTTTGCTGTTCCAAGGATTTGGCTGTTTCCTCCTGCCATCTTGTATGTGCAGTAGTGATGAATAAGCCAGTGTGAGGTACCAAGCAGTGTGGTGGGGGAGTATTTTGCACACCCAGAAGTGTGAAATACTTACACCCTGCAGCTGTGGAGCAGCAGAGCAGTGGTGTTTCAAGACCCGGGCTGTCAAAAACACTTAGAGGTTGTAAACCCACATATTTTTTATTTTTTTTGTAACCTGAAAGAGAAACACATAATGAGCTAGTATGCACCGCATACTAGCTCATTATGAAATACTTACCTTAGAACGAGCCCCCGCCGTGCCGCCCGCTTACCTGTATGACGGACGACATGTCCAGTCGCCTGTCTTCCGGGATTGCGGCATCTGGCCATCTGATTGGCCAGAGCCGCGGTGACGTCACTCACGCGCGCGGGAGCTGACGGTCACGGCACGGGACTCTGAAGTTGCCGTTCCTTCAGAGCGCATGCGCCAGTGACGTCACTGGCTGCATGTAAGGTAAATATCTCCTAAACGGTACATGTTTAGGAGATATTTACAGTATCTATAGGTAAGCCTTATTATAGGCTTACCTATAGGTAAAAGTGTCAGAGGAGGGTTTACTTCCTCTTTAAAGAGAGGAAGCAAACTCTCCCCCTCCTATGCAGCTTTTCAATTAGACCATTATATTAATGCAGCTTTTCAATTAGACCATTATATTAAATTTTTCTAACACATTATACTATGTCACTTAGCCTAAATCGCATGTTCCTTACTGTGTTTAAGAAGTTTATAAATTCGTTTCTCCCAGGATAGGTCAGTGCCATATTTAGTCTTTAGGGCTCTGAGGAAGAGGCTAAGCCTTGAAACGCGTCAGCCGTCATCTTATTGGATTATGGACTTTTATATGGACTATTCCTGACACTGGAGGAATCGAGCCCGTTATGATCATTTTTACATCTGTGTTTGCGAGTAGCCATTCTTTACATGTTGCATAAATAAAGCCTATTATTGAGGATAATGCGCTAGGTCGATGCGCCTTTTCTTTGTTTCTTTTTGTCCATATTTAGTCTTGTTTTTCCGTGTCTGTAGTGTACAATACTTCCGCCCTTTGCTGTAATTTTGCACGCGAGATCATTTCCCACCCAAGCCTCCTTCTAGTTCCTGAGGTTGGGAATGTAATCTCGCGGTATTGGAGCCCAGTGGTCACGGCACACTGCTTAATGGACTACAAGCACAAAGAGCGTGCCGTGAATCGCGGGAGACGTCATTACAGATAAATGGACGGATTACAAGCAAACTGAGCAAGTAAGGTGAGATCTGAGGACACCGATCAATAGAGCTTTTTATTCAGATTTGTATGTGCTAAAGTGAGGAGAGAGAGTTTACTTCCTCTTTAAGTATTGTCCCTCTCCTTTTAGCAGGTATGGATTTGATTACAAATGACCCGGTTTATCCAAAACCCTGAGATGCAAGACAACAATGCTTACCACTCTGCCATAATGCGTTCTATTGCATTTTTTGCAGAGGTTTTTATTCCCATTTATTCTGCTCAAATAGGCAGTTTGGGAAAAAGTTTGAACAGAAGGCATCTGTATGCAATAATACACTAAACAGATGAGATTTTAAAAAGCCAAGCCATATTGCAAGTAAAGACTCCTTCATCAGATAGTAAACTTCTCTTCCATTTGTCAGTAAGAGGACTGATAACATTTCCAAGCTACAGGGCAGACAGGGGATCTGGTTGCAAATAACGTACAGGACAAAGCAGCTATTGTGACCTCACATTAAATAAATTATAGAAGGGAAGAGGAATTAAATTACCCAGCAGACTCTAAATAGCAGGAGCACGGAAATACCAAGTGATGGTTTGTTTTGTTTTGAAGAACCTTTTCCACAATGAAAGGCTGATATACAAGACTTAGTACCATAGTTTTATCAGTTTTACATGCTTAGAAACCATCTATTAACTGAACCACATACCATTAAGCAACATCATTTGCTTCTACTGTATCATTCATAATAACCATGTTTCGAGAAAACGTGCCCCAGTCAGATGGCTAATAGCGATTTAGAAAATTTACACAAATTTTTTTTACAATAGCCACTCACATTAAACCATTTAAGAGTGAATATTAAAACTTCCTGTGTCAAAGTTTGACCTGACGCAAATGCAGGACATGTCATTTGCCAAATTTGTCATCCCAAAGGTGTTCTATTTGGTAAGGTCAGGAATCTGTGCAGGCCAGTTAAGTTCCTCCATTCCCAACTTGCTCTTCCATGTCTTTATGGACCTTGCTTCGTGCACTGGTCCAAATCATTTGATGAAGGAGGGATTATAGTATGAGGTTATTTTTCAGGGGTTGGTTTGGCCCCTTAGTTTATAGTGAAAGGAACTCCTAAGAGTCTGCATACCAAGACATTTGGACAATTTAACTTTGTGGGAACAGTTTGGGGATGGCCCCTTCCTGTTCCAACATGACTGCACACAAAGCAAAATGCAATATTCCCCACATACGTTCCTGAAAATGGCTGTAGTAAAGCTAGGTGCTGCAATGACCACCGTCTGGAAACCGTAGACAATTTGTAGAGTGAAGAAATGTCATCAGCACCCCAAGGATTCCTCAGAAGGATCCAAAGCTTTATTCACATGGTCCCCGGTACACATACGGCAACATTTTGGAGGCACACAGGGCCCCTTTGTCTTGGCTAACTGGGTTGTAATGTATTCTTTCGTTTCTGAGCATGCGTGGTCTTGCTCTTTCCGATTTTTTCAGATGAATACGGTACTGATTAAACTAAAATTGAACAATTTGGTATCGTACAGGAAAAATTTTCGTGCTTGTCCCTTCGGATAATTTTGGATGAACTGTTGCCATCGGCTCTCGAAAGCTGTGTACTAATGATCATATTACTTTGAAAGCTGTGTCTTTTGCCTGATTTTCTGATCGTGTGTACTAGTCTTAACAACTACTCATAAGGGGGTTCCATTAAATACTTTAGCACCCTTGACAATTAGGAAATTACAAGGACAAGAGTTTTCGCAACTGGCAAATCTTGTAATCAAACTCAGCAGTGATAGGGAGATGGCATAGGATAGCAAGGAATACCTCAGATTCCTAGAGAACAGTTAGGATTTGCTTTACATACATGCCTCACACATGATTTGTAACTCTGGAAACTTTTGGAAAGGATGTCTCCTAATATCCCACAGCCTCAATGCGTAGCTGTTCTGTAATGGAAATTACTGCTACATGGTTGCAGTGATCCCTTTGAGCAGGAAGAAAAACTCAGCATTTTGCAGGAAGACTGCCCAAAGGCTGTTGGATGCAAACTACAAGAGTACAGTATAATCGCTTATCTTGTATTAGTGGCCTGAAGAGCACTGAATTCAACAAGCATCCACTGGATTGTCTTAACATCTGACTAGTTTTCATCTACTACATTTAAAAGCACTGTGCATTGCTAGTTTGCACCAAGATTTATAAGCTAGATCAGCCTCTCTCAACCTTTTCAACTCAGAGGAACCCTTGAAATAATTTCCAGGTCTCAGGGAACTCCTGCTAAAAATGACTATATTTACAACTCATGATACATTAGTGTGATGGTCAGTGGGATGAATGCTCCTTACACTTGTGGACACTGGGAAGAATTACCTTCTTCCAGATAGCTAAAAAAGATCAATGGTGTCAGGGGAAACTTATTTGAGAGGCAGAAACTGTCCGATGCTCAAGGAACCTCTAGCAACCTCTGGAGAAACCCTGGTTGAGAAACACTGAGCTAGACATTAGGACTTTCTATAGTCCTAGAAAGGTAGAAACATAGTTACTTGATGGCAGAAAATGATCAAGTGGTGTATGGAGACTGACCCTTTTTTGCGGTTTTTGTTGATTTTTTTTTTTTCCATCAAGACCTCCTATCAGGCAAGGATATACCGGTCATAAAATATTGGGAATCAAGCTATCACCGTGCTCCTGAAAATGTTATTCCTGTCTTGAGCTCAACTTTAATAATTCAGAGTAACAGACCCAGATCAAACACACAGCAAATGAAAGTCAGGAATTCCTATTTTTCAAAGACTCAAGTACAGTAAAACCTTGGATGGAGAGCCTTTTGCAAGACAAGCAAAAATTTTTTTACACATTTTTACTGAGTATAAAAGAGAAGAGCGGTGCCTCTAAATGTAGCAATATGGTTATATTTAATGAAGGTACAACATTTAGCAACTCACATGGTTGATAATTAAAACAGGCACATCTAAGTATGCAGGTATCTGGGGTAAAGTTGACCACATAAACCGTCCTCCTCACCGCCATCGATGTCATCCCTTCCACACTGCGCTCCACGAGTGCTTCAAGCTTCGCTTTCAGATCGCTGTACTGCAGGGTAGTCTTCCCGGTCACGACTGCAGACTGACAGCGGTGAGAGCCGGCAGTGAGGAGGATGGTCTAGGTGAACAGCTATACCCCCAGTGCCTGCATACTTAGATGTGCCTCTTAATTATCAACCATATGAGTTGGTTAATGTTGAGCCTTAATTAAATGTAACCATATTGCTACACTTGGAGTCGGTTCACACTGGAGCAACTCAGTCTCCCTGACTTTGAGCCGCCCCATGCAGCACGACTTCATCGCGGCTTGCAAACGACTTCTATAATAGAAGTCAATGTAAGCCGCTCCGATGTCACCCCGAAGTAGTGCAGGAACCTTTTTCTAAGTCGGAGCTACTTGAGTCGCTCTGATTAGAACGGTTCCATTGCACAGAATGGAGCACGACTTGTCAGGCGACTTGTCATGGAAGTGTGAACCGGGACTTAGAGGCGCCTCTCTTCTCTTTTTAATACACTGTAGCTCCTGCTAGATTTTGCTTCTAATCCCCTTGTGGAAGCTGCCATTTGTGGATAGACATGTTATGGTTACACAACCTATCACATTGCTATAATCTTTTTATATGGACTATAAACAGAAGGACTAATGAATAAATGGTTGTGGAACGAATCATCTGAGTTTCCATTATTTCTTATGGGGAAATTCGCTTTGATATAAGAATGCTTTGGATAACAAGCATGTTTCCGGAATGAATTACGCTCGCAATCCAAGGTTTTACTGTATCAATGTAAAAAAAATAATCATGGTAACTAGCATACCTAGAAGAAGAGGTCTGTAAAGGCAGCTTACATATTTTTCTAATTGCAGATTAGCTTTAAATTGGCTTGCAGCCCTGTTGTAGTACTATGCTGCATTTGTTTTTTAAATGCTCTGTTGTTGTTTGAAGCATGTGGAAAGGGATGTGGTTGCCAGATTGCTTACCACAGGTAGGGTGGACTGTAGTCACCAGCTCACAAGAGGCCCGCATGGTCCTCATGTCGTTAGTGGTTTTCCTCTGACTCAGTACTGTATTGGAATGTATGTATCCTAAAATTTGCAAGAGCGCAATGTTTGAGAGTTTGAACAGCTCTCACAGTCTATCCATTTGTCTGTGGATAGTTATGACTGGAAGTTGTAAACTGAAAAACCAAAGGCCTTGGTAAAACTCTCAAGTTCTGCTGATGCCAACTAGGAGACATGGTTTCTATATAAAATTTACAGTGTGCCTATATTTAGAAAAAAGGCTTTAAAATTTCTCAGTTACAGTGGACATCAATGTGTTTTTTTTTTGGACATTAGATTTCATCACATGCATTATTCTGGCTCTGCATGTCTTGGGTACATTTAGGTTATCCATTTACCTTCAAGTCATTAACATATCATATCTTTAGCTGGAGCAGATGAGATCTTATTCTCAAAATTAGAATGATGTAGTGACAACAGGGTTCCCCACAGCAGGCCCTCTCACACCTAAGATGCCGATTACAAATTGGGCCCTGGGTCCAGGTATCAACGGGACGTTTCCTTTTTAAAAGTCATGACATGGTTTTGTTCTGGCATTAACATAATAAATGTATTATTCAATCCCCTATCCCCATCTTTGTCTCTATGACACTATCCGCTACCCCTTTCTCACCCCTCCGATACCCCTTTCTAACCCACTGGCCCCCTATGGTACCCTTTGGTCACTCCACTGGCCTCCTCTGGTACCCCTTTCTCATGCCACTGGCTCCCGATTCCCCCTTCTCACACCACTGGCCCCCAATACCCCTTTCTCACCCCACTGGCACCACACTCCCCCCCCCCTCCTTTGACCCCATCAGATACTACTCCTGACCCCATCGGATACCCGCTCTCCTCCTTTTACCGAACATTATTATAAGCTCTAAATTGACACATTCATCATCATCTTCTTTCACCATTAAGTCTTCATCAAGTGTCTTCATCAAGTCTCAGGGTGATAGAACACTGACCTCTCCCAACATGACGCTTTCAGAGTCTGGCTTGATAATTTTCCCACCCTCGGTTGCTGGAGGGCACGCTCACACACTAAGCAAGGTCAGAATGCTGTGTAAATGGGGACCTTCTGGTAGCAGGGGGTGAGAGTACAGCTACCTACACTGGCCAAGCTCGACAAGTCCCATGTTATTCCATTTGCGAACCCCTGCTTCGACATGATCTGTAAAAATTGGATCAGCATACTGATTAAACCTTTTCTATTCCTCTGAAAGGTTTACATTAACATACAGTGGGTAGTTCTGAAAAATCTCCAGTGTTTGACACCTTGTAAACTTTTTAGTTGTATGGTTTTATGCTTCACATCAGGAAAAAGAAGACATTGGGGGTTATTTACTAAAATTGCATGGTATAAAATCTGGCACAGCTATGCATAGAAACTAATCAGCTTCCATATTTTAATTTTCAAAGCCTAATTGAGCAAGGTGAAGATAGAAGCGGATTGGCTACCATGCACAGCTTTAGTAAATGTCACCCCAATGCTTGTTGCCCAATATCAGCATCTTAAAAGGGATAACCAATATGCCTCTGGTCACACCAAAACAAGTCAATATAATCTGTTTGGTGATACCTGGTGTTCAGGGCTGGTGCAAGGATTTCTGACACCCTAGGTGAAACGTTATAGAAATACGGTAGAGGTGGCGGGGGTGGAGATCGTAGTAGCGCCTCTCCACCTATTTCTTCAGCCTTGGGCTGCAGGCCCACACCTGCGCCTCTGGACCTGGCCTGAAGACAAATAGTAGCAGCTCGCTTCCTCATGTCAGCCGTGGTCTGCAGGCCCCGGGCCCGCACCTGCACCTCTGGACCCGGCCGGAAGACAAACAGCGCAGGCAAGTTGGCTTGACACGCCAGCGGCTCCCCCAACTGATGTGCACTCTAGGCCGCCATCTACCTTGCCTATAGGTAGTGCCGGCCCTGCTGGCGTTTGCTGTGGTAGGTTACACAATGCGGCTCCTTGCATGTGTAGCGCATATTTTTAGACAGGCCAAATGTAAACAAAATTATTTACAATGGCCTGTGTCCAGGATAACCGTTCTAGAAGCACAGGGTCAGAAAGGACATGCTAATTTAAAGTTCTGACCGATACCAACTACTTCCCTCTACCAGAACACAGAAGCCTCTTTATGCACTAACTTAGCAGCACCCAAATATCACCATATCTATTTTTCACCCGATTTGCATTTGAATCAGACAAGCAAAAGCAGAATGTGTTAACCTGAGTTGTTAACTATGCACTACTTACGCCTCGATCCACATCATGAGCCAGATCAACCACAAAGTCACCTAGGCAGGAGCTTAGGGCCTGATGGAGGTCTAGGCTTGTGTCATAAAAGGGAGATAGTAAAATCGGTCCAAGTTGTGCACCTGCCTGACACTTCACAAGGTAGGATTTGCTTGTACGCAGATAGGGTGGGGTCATGCAACTGCAGTCAATACAAATGGCACGGCTTCCTGTTGCCTACTGCAGTCTTTATCAATGTCAAAGGAATGGAGGTGGGATCAAAGCGACTACCTTGACCAGGGCCCTATTCTGCCTAAAATCCATCTCAGCCCACATCAACAAAACGTATTCAGCAGAATTCAATTGTGAATGAACTGTAGTGCTCAATATCTGTTGGAATGACAAAGCAAGTAGTCATTTTAGAACAAGAGGCATACATCTTGATTGACACACATATTGCAAAAAAAAAAATATATAGAGCTATTAAACTGTGACTGGACTCCCTTTTAAAAGACCAAATCTAATATGCGTTGAAGTGATTTCACCCTTGTATCAATAAAAATTAACAATCCATGTTTAAGAGCTTATTACCCACAGGCCCACTTTGGTCATACCGCCAGGTCAGCAGGAAAATATCAGCATAGTAGGCCCTACTCAGTTATGAAAAGCTGGGTGATTAACTGTTCAATATATGCTAAATATGACATCAGCCTTAGCTGCTCCATAAAACTAAGGAACTTTCTGCAATAAAGTGACAGCTCTATGTAAGCCCACTCCCAACGGGCTCTGTAATGTGCAACTTCAAACACCCAGCCAACATCCCCTCCCTGTTAGTCAAGGTGAAACAGTAAAATTACAGCCAGACGACAACCTGAGGCAGAAGCCAGTTATTCTACATCTAGCGCCATGTCATAATTTGATTTATTTTTAAATCTTTACACCACTGCTCATTTCCTGATTTTATGTATTCATAAATCTTCTCTTACCCTCCATGAATAAATAGAGGTGCACCAAACGGAAATTTTGGTGCCAAAACGAAAACATTTAGGATGGACTTGGCCAAAAATGACAGTTTTTAAAAAGAACTATTATTTATTATATATATATAAGTAAAAATATAATATTTTTTTTATTTTTTTTTATTTATTATTTTTTTAATAGAATTGTATATTTGAATTTCTAATTACTATAATGAATTTAAAAAAATATGTATTTATTGTCGGCTATTATCGGCATCTTTAGCACAAGAAAAGCTCAATAAAAACACATCCCTTTAAAAAAAGCTGCACTTAAAATCGCACCTACCTGTTGAAATGCATTGAAAATGCAGCAAGAACGCATTATTAACGCTTTAGATGCAGTTTTTGAGCCACATGACTTATGAAAGGCACCATAAGCACAGTAAAATCTGGTAAAATTGTGGCAAAATCGAGGTAAAATCATGGCAAAATTGTGCGTGTTTTCAGTGCCATTATTGGCACCTTTTTCTTGATCGGCAAAAAGCCAAAAACACATAATATATAAATCCTGTATAATAATAATAATAATAATAATAATAATAATACTACTGTAGCTGTTACCCATTCAGGTTTTGTGTGCTGTAGTCTTTTAGAGTAATGAAACATAGTAGGTTTGTCATATGTTTGCTTTCACAGTGTTGCCCTCCAAATGTGTCACTGCAAATTAAAATCTCGCCACTCCTTCTCTGCGGCCAAAAAAGTTGATAGTAATGTGATATAGGGGGTGTTTAGCTCAGGTTGTAAATACCTTTGTAGGGAGTTCCTGTGAGTCAGAACTGTGGTTAAGGGCTTGCTGGCCCACTTTTATTGAAAAAGGAAAAGTCCTTACATCAGGCTGTCCACGCAAGGGATTGTCTCCAAAACAACAAATAAAGAAAAGGCTAGGCCACCAGTCTTAAGCCCCGTACACACGAGTAGAAATTCGGCCAGGAAATTTCATCCAGTGACCGATCTGCCGATTTTCGGCTTGTTAGTATGGTGCTTCCGACAACCGACTCCGACTTTTCGGCCAAAAAAATCCTGGTGTGCAGGCTATACAATTTTTGTCGACCGTCAAAACACGTCCGATTTTCGTCTTATTAGTACAGATTTCGACAGGGAAAAATCTTATGAGCAAGACTAGGCATGCTCAGAGATGAAAGAACACATAGAAAGCAATCCAACACATGACATCACTTCTGAAGTAGAATTCTGTCATGCGGGAAAATTCGTGTGCAGTCTAGAGCACATTCCAACCAACAGACACCACTCTGGACAAAAGATGGACGACCGGTCGGCGGAAATTCGTTGCGTGTGTACAAGGCTTTACTCTCCAGCAGCTCTGTTGCTTTGCTCACTGGTCCCTCAGACCATATACCCAGTTCTCCTGGTTCTCTGGGTTCTCCTGACTCACTCAGCCTATAGTTACAGCATCTAGCTGCATAGGTTCACTCTGGCATCTCCGAGTCTCCTGGTACCTCACTTCGAGACTCACAGACTCCCTCAGTCCCCTTGGCTCACCTAATCGCTTCAGTTTTCTCAGTCTCCCAGACTAGCTCACTTGTCCCGACTTCCCCAGTTCTGTGGGCAAGGAATCTCCAACATGGAATGCAGTCTCTAGTGGATCTCTTCTCTCTCCAAACAGGAGCACACAACTTTCTCCTGATGGGGCACACCTCCCTTCTCACTGGGGCACTGAGCTTCTGTATGGCCTGGCCTTGCTTATAATTAATGTGCACAGCTGGACTGAGGATGAAGGCTTTGTCCAAGGCCAAGCCCAATATCCAGCATTGCAAAGCCCAGAGAAAACTTAATAAAACCAGTTTTCTCCACTCGGTCACAACACTCTGGATTCATGCACTCTACATTTGTGCAAACCCTGTATCAATTTTCCCAATACTCAAACCAGTGGCAGTCACAGTAGATATTTTTTTTCACAGCAGGTAAAGTTACTTCTTTGAATGTTTGCATTTCCTGGCCAGGATGACAGCAGTAGCGTGATTGTGTCATCTAGTGCAAAACTGGCTAGAATTTTATCAGTGTGTGGCAGTTTGACTTCTGCTGGAAGGACCTGTTAAACTTTTCTCGGACAGCGGGCAGCAGCCAATCAGCTGCAGCTGCTGAGCAGTGTATCCTGACAGCAGCGGGTGCCATTATTAGATTACAATGTCCCAAGCGGGGGAGGGGGGGATTCCTCAATCTACTTCATTGGGTGGAGGTGGATGGGGAAATCTGTTCTATTTTTTCTTTCAGCAGGCTGGCTGAAAAAAAAAAAAAAAAAAATAAAGCCAAGTATAGACGGTGCGATTTTTCTTTCCTGCAACCATGGGAGGGGGGTTGTGCGGGAAGCCTTCCTGGCCGGGATAACAATCGCATTAAAAAACCCGACATGCTGGTTGGGTTCAATACACCTGCCCATGGTTCGAAGCTCAGCCGGTCCCTGCTGTACTGATTGAGATTCGAACCTTCTATGGCCAGCTTAAGGAGAGCAGTGGTGAGAGGTGCACGCATTAACTCTCTTATATGCAGGGTTTACTTGTTGCATTACAAACTTGGAGATAACTCAGTGCCAAAACCAAGAACAAGCAAACTAAATTAATAGCAGCAATAGAATTAGGAATAGGCAAGTGAAAAGTGGAGGGCGCGAAGAACAGTTTGCAAATGTTCAACGAGAAGAGTAGAGGTTAGGAGGAGAGTTTGGCATGTTGGTATCACAAGAAACTGGCTCAGCAACTCAAGCTCAATTCTGTTGTATAGGAACACAAAACTTACAAGTCCTTGTAACAATTACTCTATTGAAACTGGCAAGCTAACACTGCTGCAAAGTTACAATGGAAGGCAGTAACTAACTGCATAACCAAGGTCGAATTATTTACTTTTCTGCGGAGTAAAGAAAATATGCGTGCATGCAATGCGCCATTGGCTGCTTTGGGAAGACTATTTAGAGTAGTCTTAAAAGAAAGGAGTTGTGTGGTTATGGCCACCCTTATAGAACAGGAATACAGATACTGAATCCCTAATCAAAAGGTGGAGTTAACATTCTGGCTGACAGGTATACATCTCCTTGGCAGCTATTCACCTATCCTTTTCAACAGGATTCCAGGACTATCTACATCCCTCTTCCCACTGCCACTTATCTATTAATGTCACTCAGTATTGCCTCATTGACTCTGCACTGGCTCACCGACATGCATCTGTCATGTATATATCCTTTCATACAATGCTCAGTACTCTTCCTTAGATAGACTACCCCACACATTGCTCATCACTTCATGTCATTATCTCAGGAAAGAATATAATGCTTTCTTGTTCATTTTTTTTTAGTAATTATTACCAGCTTCCATATGGTGAATGAAGAAAGAAAACCGATTAATATTTTCCCCAAAATTTAATTGGCTCATCAAATCAGCATTAAAAGGAAAGAAAAGTTGAGGTGTAAATTAGACAATGAAAGTAATTCATTAACTGGCATTAAAGTGTTGGTAAAGGTAATTTTTAAAGTTAAAGAAGATACTATACTTCCCTGCTCTGCCCAATGGTTTTGCACAGAGTGGCCCAAACCACCCATTTTTTTGGGTTCCCTTCCAACGTTCTTGGGTCCTCCTTTTCCTTGCGTGCTCCCACAGCAAGCCACTTGCTATGGGGGCACACCTATGGGCTTGATCCCAAGCCGGGGCTGCGTGCGTCTACTATATATTATACAGAATTTATATAGCGCCAACAGTTTGTGCAGCGCTTTACAATGTGGGGGGAAGACAATACAGTTACAGTACAATTCAATACAGGAGGAAACAGTACAATTCAATACAGGAGGAATCAGAGGGCCCTGCTTGTTAGAGCTTACAATCTAGAAGAAAAAAATAAACTGAAAAAGGAACTTTTAAGTAGTGAGGTGTCAAGAGAGAACTCTAGTAACCTTCCTACTCACTGATAAATAAAGTGGGGCTCTATGGTCAGAACGCAATACATATACAAAATAGGCAGACAGACAGAGCTGCCCTAAGGACCAGATCTATGAGCCACCGAGGAATGGTTACAAAAAAAAAAAAAAAAAAAATCAATTGCAAAAAATAAAACTATGAAAAGTATCTTTATGGAGTACAAAAAAATGTCAGTTATAAAAATGGAAACAGAAACCTTCCATCATCAGTAATAAAAAGAAAGACAATGTTATCTATACTGCACAAAAGAATGTGCTCCTGACCCCACACTCACATGTACACCTCAATTATCCAAATAAATGCTAGACTAGCAATTTTATGCAATAAGGGAAAAGTACACAGATCCCACCTAGAAAGACTTATCGAGATGGTGCAGCAGGTACAGAATAGTCAAAAATATAGCCCAGGCATAAGTGTGAACAGCCTATTGCATTAGGGTGTGCACCCAAATGTTTTAAAACATTAATTGGTGTCAGTAGAGCTCTCAGTAGGGCAGAGGTTGGTGTCAGTAGGGCAGTGGACGGTGTCAGTATTTTTATTTATATTATTTCATTCTTTATTATTTTTTTACAACTTTTTTTTAGGGCTTTGGTGAAATATCAGCAGGGGGAATCTGTGCCGCACAGGGAGATTAGGGTGTGCCCAGGCACACCCCCTGCGCATGCCTATGAGCCCAATAGCACGAAGTGCAAGTCAATCTAGGTTAGCTGATAATCTGTTTACGCTGCAACATCAGGAAGACTCCCCTAGGTCAATGGGGTACCATAAATATGAACATAGAACAAGGGTTAGAATCTATGTTCTGACTGTCCGTAGATGATAGAAGCAAAGTTACCTTGTTGCAGTGTGAAGTAATCTCCAATAATGATGCTGACAGTATTTGGTAGATGAATGTCCACATACAGATATCCACAGTATGACCCTATCCAGGATGGACAGACAGTCATAGTGCTAGTAGTGGACATATGGCAGACTTGCAGGAGAGAGTAGGTGGTGGGCGGTCTGTGCGAGTCTACTGTAGCTCAGCCCCAACCCCTGCTCTCTGCACACAGGACCCTTTCGATTGACAGCAGCAGAAGCCAATGGCTCCCACTGCTGCCTCTGTGAGCAGAGAGAGAAAAAAAAAAGGAGCTGGCTGTAGAAAGGCATAACACTGGATTGAGATAGGACTCAAGTAAGTAAACTGGGGGGAGGGGTGAGGTGCTGATATAAACACTGGGGCATTTTTTTACCTTAATGCAGGAAATTGTCTAGGATATAGAATTACTTTAAGAGCCAATTCACACTGCCGCGACTTGTCAGGCAACTTGTCAGCCTGACAAGTTGCGGTATGTCGCGGTCCATTGAATAGTACAGGACCCGTTCTAATAGGAGCGACACAAGTCGCTCAGACTTAGAAAAAGGGTCCTGTACTACTTTGGAGCGACCTCGGAGTGCCTTGCATAGACTTCCATTATGTGAAGTCCCTGCAATTCGCGCCGAAGTCGCGGTGCACGCGACTTCACAGGTCGCCCCCCGAAGTCGTGCCGCTTCAGTGTGAACCGGCTCTAATACGAGTCGGCAGAACCTACAATTTTCCTTCCATGAAGTTTTTATACATTCTTTAGTAACGGTTTAGCAAAATATAAAAACTGGATACGATTTATGTTTCAAAGAATACAACTGTTACAATCTAAGTAGAATGTACAGGATAATAATAATTTACCATACTGCAGATGAGGAGCAAGATCTGTTTAACAAAGGCATAACAAAAAAAAAAAAAAAAAGAAGATTTTTTTTCCCCCAATGGCAGAAGTTTACTGAAATTATCGCAGTTAAGAAAAAAAAAAAAAAACACAAAAGACATACACTGAGGAAACGGTTGTAATTGTGTACTTGTCACTCATGCATTGGCGGTGGTAACGCTGAAGTATCAATCTGGTGCATATTCTAATTGTGGGGCTACAGATCTCGTATTATTTAGTAAATTCATGAAGCGTTTAATGTGACCATAAGGAAGCTGAAGTTACAGCCCACATAAATAGCAAAGATTACATTTATTAATAACATTATGGTAATAGTACCTTGAGTATGGCAATTATGAATGTAGGAATTCAGGTTTTGGGAGAGATGGGTCAGGGAAAAGGATCAATGGGGTGGGTGAGGGAAAAGGATCAATGGGGTAGGTACTGTACTGTAGCTTCTATGAAAAAGGGGCTATATAGTGTAGCTTCTATGAAAGAACAATGATCTACCAATGGAGACCGTATTAAAGATGTTTCCTCCATTCAAAGAACGCTTTTTATTATTGAATGCTTTAGTACAGCTCTATGAATGGAGGAGGGGCAGAAAGACCGGGCATAGCCAGCACCCTTGAGTGCCTGTGACCGGTCCAGTGGCTCAATTTCATCCCCGCTACACCAGAAGATAATGGGGGGGCGGGTGTCCAGGGCCATCTTTAAAATTGATTGAACCCTGGGCAAAAACTTTCTTGGGCATTCCCGAATCAACTTGTCAACTATTTGTGGGCAGTGCAGGTTTAAGGGGCAGCTGCTTTGGACCCCACAACAATGACTGGGCCAGGGGCAGCTGCCCTTTTGCCCTGTTTTAAAGACGGCCCTGGGGGTGTCAGATCAAAAAGGAGAGGATTTTTTTTTTTGCATTTTGACCTTAAAATTAGGCTTTCAAATGTATTTGCAATAGACGATTTATGGGTTAGTGCAACTATTCTGTCAATTTGTTTATGGGTAAGCTTTTTCCCCATCTTCCATTTCTCTTTGTATGAGGGGGTAGCTGGTCTGAACCCTCCATTAAAATTTGAGGTTGTGGGCTAAAGATAGAATGCCTGGTGGGGCAGTCATGAGTTGCAGATCATCTGATAGGTGGTTAGGTGATCAAATGAGTGCTTCTGTATGTGGTATAGAAAGTAGGGAGTAGCAGAGTTATAAGGAAAGGCTTAGGGATGGATCCACAGAGGTATTCATCTCCTCTGGTAGCCAGTCCTTGACTTAAAGTGGAGTTCCACCCATTTTTGGAACTTTAGATCTTTGTAATCCCCTTTAAAATGGCTTTTACCATTGGAAACTTTTTTTTTTTTTTTTTGCTAGTAAATACCTTAATTTCGGATTTATTCCTCCTCTCCTCACTTCCTGGTCCGATCGGCGATGACGTCATTCGGCGATCCGCAGTGTCTGCTGGGATGTATTCTATTCCAGAAATCTCAGTAGCTGTATCTGTACTGAGCCGTGCCTGCCCCGCCTCCGCCCCGCCTCCTCTCAATGAATTGCATTGTATGAATGTATTAAGGCTGTTCTCTGCCCA
This sequence comes from Pelophylax lessonae, assembly GCF_965119305.1. Taxonomy (NCBI): domain Eukaryota; kingdom Metazoa; phylum Chordata; class Amphibia; order Anura; family Ranidae; genus Pelophylax; species Pelophylax lessonae. The sequence goes on along the minus strand of NC_138771.1, from coordinate 355,393,667 downwards.
GCCTCCGCCCCGCCTCCTCTCAATACAACTCAATGAGAGGAGGCGGGGTGGAGGCGGGGCAGAGAACGGCCTTAATACATTCATACAATGCAACTGAATGAGAGGAGGCGGGGCGGAGGTGGGGCAGGCACGGCTCAGTACAGATACAGCTACTGAGATTTCTGGAATAGAATACATCCCAGCAGACACTGCGGATCGCCGAATGACGTCATCGCCGATCGGACCAGGAAGTGAGGAGAGGAGGAATAAAGCCGAAATTAAGGTATTTACTAGCAAAAAAAAAAAAAAAAAGTTTCCATTGGTAAAAGCCGTTTTAAAGGGGATTACAAAGATCTATGTATTCCAACCTATTAAAAATGGGTGGAACTCCGCTTTAAATGTGTGTTTATAGAACTTCCTTTCTGCTATATTTATACATGAGATAGGAGGTCCTGAGGAAGCGGGTGTCCCCACGAAATGCGCCAACAGCTCTCCCCTTATCTCAAAAGACTACCTTGTAAAACAAGTTTCATCCATTGAATGAGGGATGACGAGTAGTATAAATGTTCTTATACTCGGATATATAAATTTTATGTAGTTTTTTAACAGAACCAAACAAAGATGTATATAAATTGTTAACATTCTTGTCAAATAGTTGTGTCCATTGGAGGGGTATTAAAAAACCTACTTAATTCTTGCTTACCATTTAACATTCATTTGTAGCAATTTAAGTTTAAAAAAAAACATTTATGTGTAATCTATCCATACTGTAAAACATTGTAGGCATTTCTGAAAAATTCGAAAAATCTTTAATTTTAAAAGCTTAGGCTCGTACATTGGGGCTCTAAAAGGGGAAACTTATCGAGTGTTCCTGGTGCCCATCAGGTTACCCCTAAAAGTTGGGCTTGAAAGAGGTGTAATGATCTAAATTGCTGAGTACAAAATACATTTGCCACCTGCATTGTGCCAAGGCCTGGGCTGTGTCTGGCCATAGCAAAACACTGGTTCTTGCAGCAGCAGAGAGTTTGGAGCACCAGGGTGCCTGTAGTAACCCAGGATGTGGGTGTTCTAGTACAGTGATGGCGAACCTTGGCACCCCAGATGTTTTAAAACTACATATTCCATGAGTCTCATGCACTCTGCAGTGTAGTTGAGATTTATGGAAATGGGGTGCCAAAGTTCGCCATCACTGTTCTAGTACATCCTGAGCTCCAATGTAATAGCCCTTACTATAAATTTGGGATGCATTACTGCAACAGACATCTTTTTCTGGAGGCAAATCTTAAATTTCCTGTACATGACACTGATAAAGAATTTGGCTTCCATGAGGTCTAGTGTAATCTAATCCCTTGATGCAGACAGACTTGCTTGTGCTGATCTTGTTGAAAGTTATTGATTGCATTCTCAGCATCTACTGTCAAGCAACGTTTCAAAAAGAATTTAGCATTTAATTGTATACAAGACAGCCATGTGTTAAAAGATGTATATTTCTTAAAAAACTTATTTCCCATATGGATAGGGAAGAAAAACAACAAAAAGTTAAATATAGTAGTAAGGGTCAGACCAATGCGTTGACGTAACAAATGCAAAATGAATGTGAATGTAATATGTCGCATTGGATCGGTTAGGTCTAAAAGAGAAAAAAAAAGTGTCACTAAACCCACATCATAAACTCAATAAATGGGGTATTACATGCGGTTTATACTCCGTCACAATGAGATTGCTTTTCTGTATTTTGCAAAAAACCTGGTTGATCTTGCTGTTTTCCCCCTTCTGTCCATGTCCCCAACTCAGCTAGGGATTTTATGGTGGCAACTGTACACATGCTCAGTTCTCTTGTACACATGCTCAGTTCTCTTGTACACATGCTCAGTTCTCTATGCTGAGAATTTCCTTCTTATCCCATCTGAGAAGCCCATGTGGCTATAAAGTGACACATGTGGGTGCATACACATAAATGACAGCCCACTCCCTCCCTTTTCTTCCATGCCCACCAGCCCACTCCCTCCCCTTTCTTCCATGCCCAATCAGCTAAACACAGCACATGTAGATTAAGGCTTCATGTACACGGACGTTTGAAAACCTCTCCTGAATGCTGGAACTTGACAGCTAGTAACCGACGCTTAAAAAACGTCCGTTTTGCCGCAATTACATGCCACGTTTAGGTTTAGAAGCGTTTTTACATTGTAAAATGGTCATAAAATGTATCCCTTATGAAAACACCTATAAAAGAAACTTGAGTTACGCATTTAGATGCGTTTGAACGCCCGTACAAGCATTGGGCGTTTCAAATGGCAATAAAATTCCATCATGAACGCAATTTTTTACTTTAAAAAAAATCCCACTAAAAACGTACTGCCTCTAAACGACTATAAACGTCTCAGTCTACATGGACAGATAAGATAACATAAAGGAGAGTTCAGGGGCTGCTGAAAAAAAAAAAAAAACGCCAAACTGCTCCTAAACACCCGTTTATCAGCAGCAGTGTACACGAGGCCTAATGGTGGCTTCACCTCCCTCTTATTCTAAGACACAGGCTGGAGGGGCGTGACACAGGCTGTGAATGGCAGAAATCTGCCCACACCATGTTATTTCCATTAAAATAATAAAGATTTGATGTCAAATATAAATTTGTATGACAATTCTAAAAACAGTTTATTGATATTATTTTTACTGAACATGTGACCAGAGGACTAGAAGCTCCTCCTGCTTATGTTTCCCTGCAGACAGGCTAAGAGAGAGCTGGATCACATGACAGCTGTATATTGATTATAAAAAATGTACTTCAATTTTTTTATTTTTGAAATTAAAATAATTACAGTATATTGTAATCCAACAGGCACATACAAGGGAAGGGGGTAGAAGTGGTGCCGTCAGAAGCATTACAGCCAAATAAAATCAAAAAAGCTTTATCGCATATTTTGTAGAACAGAATGGTTTAAAGGCTGGAGTTGAAAAATAACCCATTACAGTGGCTTAACTATGCATATATGTTATACCCATAATAATGAATATAGCAATGTATGTAGTTATGTATACATTGCTATAATTATTATTATGCGAATACTGTAACATTTATGTAAGCCACCGTGTTTTTTTTTAAACTCCTAGTTTTAATCTGTTTTGTATATGTTCTACAAAATATGTAATAAAGCTTTTTTTAATTTTATTGGGCTGTAATGTTCCTGAAGATACCAAGAAAAATCCTTCTGCCCCTTTCCCTTGTATGTGCCTGTTGACTTACAATATAATGATCTAGGATGTGGGTACCTTATTAACCATTTGCGCAAAAGCACTAACCACACTTTTCTTAAAATAATTACAGTGCCATCATCCTCATACAGAAATAGAAGGGACAATGTAAATTAAAGTGGAGTTCCGGCCTATTTTGCCACTTCAGTGATTCCTGGAGTGCTCGCTAGGCTGAACAACAATTGGGTATTTTCAATTTTTTTCAGGGGTCCCTTACCTTATTTTCAGGGCATTTTTGATTGTACTTCCTCCTTCTCCCCTCTCTGTGGCCACGGCCACTGACATCACTTCCGCCTTTGCATTGCATCCTGGGAGCTGTTTATCATCACTCCCAGGAGGCTGGAATCAGGAAGAATTCCCAGAACACTCCCTGGAATTAGGAAGGAGGACACAGCAGATTACACTGCGGCTTCAGATGCCCACGTCTAAGATGGCCACGCCCAGACAGCGTTTTTAAAAGTAAGATTTTGACTAAAATCCAATACCGTACACCTTGTAAGTATGAGAACAGTGGTTCTGTAAAGGGCGATGGATTAGTATTATAGGGGTATTTTTTTTTTTTTTCTTTTTTTTTTTTTTTTTTTTACTAAAAAGGTATTTGAGGCCGGAACTCCGCTTTAAACAGTGTGTGCTTAGTTTCAATTTAAATGTGTTTTTGGCCTTGCAGTAAAGCAGAGTTCCACTCAAAAGTAGAACTTCCGCTTACCCGTCTTCTCCTCCCCTCCGGTGCCCTATTTGGCACCTTTCAGCCCCCTTCAGTACCCTGTCCCCACCTCGCGGCGAGGTACGTCAGAGGTTCGGCCCCCTCCTCCTCCTCCCTCTGCTTCCAGGCCAATTACCGAGCGCAGCGCACTTCGCTCATGCGCTGTAGGGACCTGATATCGCTGGATTCTAGGACAGGCAAATGTCCTAATATTTTAAAAAAGTCAGCAGCTACAGTATGTGTAGCTGCTGACCTAATTTTCGGAGGGGGGGGGGGGGCGGAACACCACTTAACGGGCTTTACAAAATGTTAGCTTCCCATTGGTTTGTGACTTCACCATTTTTTGAGTCACTGATACAACACAAGCATGCACCCAGTAAAGTCAGAGTTTCAAATTTGCACGGTTGTTCCAGGTCAGTATCCCAAATTACTCATGGAACAGATACCCAAACAAATGTATTTTCAGCTTGAGAGGTCAGCAATGGCAGCTTTCTTACTATAGTTTTTTGTTTTTACATATTCCTCACAAACTCTTAAAATACGCTATATTGTATGTTAAAGGAGCTTAGACTGGTGAAGAGCTCAACAATTTCAACCGCATACTTCCCAGCAATAGCCACAGAATTTCACATTCTATCCAGCAGTGTAAGCTGTCAATATAAAATGGACACTATTGTCCATACCAGAAACTTCCTGCGGTAATGGTTATTGGGGAACATTTATTTACAAAGACTGCAGTGGCAGCTTATCTTAGCTCATTTTGTAACGTGTGATCATTAAAAGGGATAATTCTAAATGCCCATCCACTGATCCACCCTCTTAGAGAATCTCTCAGAACCTGCACTTGTAACAAGGGTGGGGACAGGACTAAAGTACAGGCAATAATCCATGACGACACTGTCACCACCACCCACCAAGTACAAGTGCCACAGACATCACAAGTGCAGACAGAGTGAAAAAACAGCCTTTTCAGTATACACAAATATACTTGCCATTTCACTAGACAATGTGATCTAGAAGAAAAGCATATTTTATAGTGTGCACAATCAGAAACCATATTTAGATACAAGTTGTACATACAATGTACGCATGGTCTTTTTTTTATTATATTATTAATGTTATTTTATGCCTTTGTTTTATTATGTAAATGTTAGCTAATGGTAGTTTTTTTGCTGTAAATAGTAAGTAGTATCTATGCCGTCCAGTGTTGATGCTATATTTTTACACCACCTTATGGGCTTGTATCATCATAGCTGGAGGATGAGCGAGAATGCATCCCTGCCAGAGCTTTTTACAGCAGGAACTTGGGGGAATGCAGTTCCGGCACCTCCAGCAATGAACGCATGTAATGGCAATGAGTGCTGAAGGTTCTATTGATGCTGGCTACTGGGGGATCTATTTTAGCATGGAGGACTATTAATGCTGATGGGGGGTTCATGTTTGCTGGGAGGAATCTACTGTTAAGGGAGAGGTCTACTGTTGCTGGCTCCTGGAGGATCTATTGATGCTGGCTGCTGGGAAATTAGTTGTTGCTGCTGGGGTTTCTAGTGTTGCTGGGGGTGGTATTTTGTTCCAGGGGTCGATTGTTGCTGCAGGGGGGAAGCATATTGTTGTGTGGGATCTATTGTTGCTGGCGTGGGGGGTGTACTGCTGCTTACTGAATGAGATCTATTTTACTGTCTTCCTTGTTATTACCAAATTCCATGCAAATCACTTACCAGCACAAAATGATACTTGGTTCTGTATTATCTAAATGGGGCAGTACTGGGAGGTGGGTAAGAGGAGGAACTAAGGGACAGTGCTCAGAAGTGGGTAGGGAGCAGAAAGTAAGGGAAGACTCTGAAGGGGGGAGTTCGTGCACCTATTCTCTGAGAAAAAAGCCCCGATCCCTGCCATGCTGAAAATATCTTATACTCACTTTAAGGCTAGGTTCACACACCTGTGCGGCCAGGCGGGCTGCAGTTTCACAAGCTCGAGAGCCCATTCATTTGAATAGGCTGCCTTGGCCCGCAACAGACAGGAAAGAAGTTTACAGTGCGGGTGCGATTTCCAGGATTTCCAATGCGGGTGGCGTGCCATTAGGATTAATGGCACCCACCCTAGGGTCCTTTAAGGAATTTGTGCGTTTCAACCTGTGTGAAACTAGCCTAAAATAGAAGTTCACTCAAAACTTACTGAGTTTCAAGAGGGCAAATTGTTGGTGCCCGCTTAACTGGTGCCTCCGTGGCTGAAGTTGCCAATTTATTTGGGGTGTCGCAAGGTACGGTATCAAAGGTTATGACGGCATATACAGTTTCCGGGAAAACGTCATCTGATGAGCATAGGCGCGGTCGACCTGGTCAACTGACTGAAAGACAAAAAGGACATTGTGCAGGATCATGACCCATAATAGTAAAATTCCCAGGAGAATTCAGGCCAAAGGCAGTCCAAAACCATATTGGGTAGCGATTTTCCTTCTTCTACCTGATGTTTCCACATTTTTGTCCAACCCTGGTACTTTCTAAAGTATTACATTTCTTTGCTAATCAGGTTTTTACTGTCCTGTATCCTAAGTGCTTTGCCCAGTTTTTTAAACTTTACTTCCTTAAAGTTAATAGTTTCAGGAAGAACGATTATTAAATATTTCGGTCATTGTTGTTGAACTGTTCCTGGATCTGTCCAGGAACTATTAACTTTAATGAAGTAATGTTTAAAAAACTGGGCAAAGCACTTAGGATACAGGACAGTAAAAACCTGATTAGCAAAGAAATGTAATACTTTAGCAAGTACCAGGGTTGGACAAAAATGTGGAAACATCAGGTAGAAGAAGGAAAAAATCGCTACCCAATATGGTTTTGGACTGCCTTTGGCATCCAAGACCGCCTGAATTCTCCTGGGAATTTACTATTATGGGTCATGATCCTGCACAATGTCCTTTTGTATATTTCAGTCAGTTGACCAGGTCAACTGCATAAGCCGTCATAACCTTTGATACTGTACCTTGCGACACCCCAAATTGGCAACTTCAGCCACAGAGGCACCAGCTAAGCGGGCACCAACAATTTGCCCTCTTGAAACTCAGTAAGTTCTGACATGACTCAGTATGACTAGCAGTGCACTCAGTGAATGACGAAAGCGAGGCTTCCCACCTGTTAGCTAGGTGTCTCATCACACAGAAGTAAAATGTGAAGAAAGGGGGGGGGATAGCCTGTTTCGAGGCCCCCCTTTCCCGCTTGGGATGGTGATGGTAGGATTTTCAAGCCCCCTATTGATTGATTTTAAAAAAGGTCAGTAGGGAATATTCTGGAAGTTCTGGGGGTCGTCTGGGATAGGTAATTTAGGGTCACCTGACCCCCAAGAAACTTCCAGAAATTCCCAGGACCCATCATTAAAGCAGGAGGCTGAGGGGGGCCTTTGCCAGTGGGTTATTTGATCAGCGTCCCACTGATTTTGTTTACAGTTTAAAAGTATTTATTGACTAAGGCTCGGTTTACATTGCCACAACCTGAAAGTCACGCAACTTAGGCTGGCCATACACTATACAATTTTCTTATTCAATTTCCTTTAGATTTACCTTAAACTATGTAGTGCAAGGGCCTGCCTGATTGCATACAAATTGAAAGTTTGTAGGTTTGACCCTATATTACATGGTTTTGGTAAATCTAAAGGAAAGTTGCACAAGAAAATTGTATAGTGTATGGCCAGCCTTACAGTGCGATTTTACCAGACAACTTCAGTTAAAACTTGAAGTGCCATTGAAGCAATTTCAGGGAATGCCTGGGTAATCTTCCTATAATGTCTGATCCAAATCACATCAATTAAGACAAGGATCCAACTTGGAGGCAACTTCCATTAAAGTCTATGGGCACGAGTTGCCGTGAAGTAGTACAGGAACCTTTTTTTTTTTCGGGGCGACTTAAGTAGTGCCAATTAGGACAGCTCTTTATGACTAAAATGGAATTTCTTATGTCACGTTAACTCGGGGGGACTCAGAAGTGGGATCCCAAGTCACGGCAGTGTGAACCAAGCCTAAGAGTTATGGTGAATTGGTAATTGCTTTTATTTGTGGAAACCAATAAACGAGGCCTCGGCTATTAATCCAGTTTGATGTGTCTAGTGTTCTTTGTATGTTTGAAATTTATGCCGCCTACCATCCCACGTTACATCACTTCAATGCAAAACATGTCACCACTTTCACACCTACAAAATATGTACATTGTCCATATATTTGTCCAACCCCTGCAGTGAAATCCTTAGGAATAAACGTCTAGAGATAAGATTTAAATAAAAAGAAATCTTAGCAAATAAAGAAAAAAAAAAATGTATTTTTATCTTTTTTTTTTTTAAAGTTAAATCTCCAAGAGTTTAAACACTTATAGATTCTAAGAACAAGAGATCTTCTAATATAAAATCCTATGGGATAACTTGGGAAATATAACTGTAGTAGGTAAAGCAAAAGCTGAACTCTTACATTCTTACATGTGAAATTTGGGTTAAACGAATATTGTCTAAATACAGGAGCAAAGTGTATTCTTACTTGAATCTTGGCATACTTTGCATATTTCTTTCAGTTCTGTGTAGTTATCCAACATGAAACAACTCCCGCACTTTGCCATTGGGCAAGAACTTCCTATATAAAGACCAGTCACTGCAGCACTCTCTACTTTTGCAATGTGGCTGGTCCTACGATATATCCACCTCTATAGTTTTCTGCAGGTGACCTGTAGTGAGGGCCTGCTGGGCCAAAACGCACAGCTCCGTTCTCTGCAGCGCACTAATGATGTCACTGCTATGTTTACAAAATATGAGCATTTACAAAAGGCATTTGATGCACACAGAAGTTTTATATCCTTTGCGGCTATTGCAAATATACTTTTGTAGCAGGATTTCCAGGCATTGGGCCTGATAAGGGTCTGCCATTGTTACTGGAAACGCCAGCAGCCCCTTTAAGCTGAATACCCAAGTGTGAGATTGGAGTCAAAGACCATTTGGGCATCTTTGGTTTGTTTTGTTTATCTGATATAGGGGATGGGAGAAGGGAATGAGGGGGATACTCCTCTGGCTCAACCAAGTACAAATGGGACAAAAAAAATGCCTTTCAGCGCCGTCTTGACATCGACCAACGCTTGCTGGCACTTGAAAAATGCTGATTTGCTGAACTGTACTTGAACTTGACTTCTGAAACTCTGGTTAGCTCAAAAGTCCTGAACACTGCTCCCTCCAGTCCTTGCTGACTGAGGTAGCCTCTGTATACTGCTTCTGCAACTCTCAACACTGTTCACTACACACTGCACGCTCTACACTTTAACACTTCAGGGCCCAACCGCTGGCACCCCCTCTGTACTTCAGGGTCCTCTCACTAGGCACCCCACTCTACACTTCAGGGTCAACACACTGGCACCCTCTCTGCTTCTCTTCAGGGTCAACACTGCCACCCCCTTCACTTTTGCTCCTGCACCGGCTAGCTAGCTCCTGAATCCCCACGACCTTCACCGGAGTGGTCCCCTCTCTCTCTAGACAGACCCCCAGGGGCAGTTTGCAGTACTCACAAACTGGGAATGCTTTCCTGAAACTGGACCCCTCTCAGCTCCGCTGGTCCTCCGCACCGAATCCTCTCTGCAGCTCAGCTCGCCCTTCTGTCCCCTCAGGCAAGCCGCCTGGGACACCCGATTCCTCCGACAGGAGGAGAGACAGCCGCACTCCCTCTCCTGGGACTCTGCTTCCCGCTGTGTCATGTGCTCCCCTCAAACTTATACCCACTCCCAGAATGCTGTACGGCAGAATCTGCCTTTCTGGGGTAGATACAGGCCTTGAGTGTGGCATTGGCTGGGTTTCCTCCACTGCCCAATAAGAACCCTCAATGAGCACAGTGGGGTGACTCCCCAGTCTCAACAGCCACACCTGGGAAACATGACAGCCCAGCTGAAAATCATGGCCCTGCTGTTACGGAGCCAAGGCCCATTATACTTTACCTAGCACCTACCTTGTAGGTTGCTACACTTTTATTAAGTTTTTGTGCCCAGAGTTCAGCTCTAAATACAAAACTTGTCATCTGTCTTTACAACAGAGTGGCCGATGCCAGATACATACTGAAGAGGGCTAACTAAAGAGCCCAATTTAACAAAGAAAATCTATGCACTTATGCCTTTTATTAATAAATCTAGCACCTAGCACAGATGCCATCTATCCTTTCTATGCTAAAAGAACCAAGCGAGTAATTGAGAAAACCACTTTATCTTATTTTCTTAGACCCTCTTTCCATTAGTACCGCACCACAAGACTGGAGTATCTATTTCCCGACTGCCCCATAGCAGATTAACTGGTACAGGGCAGCCTCTGTGCAGAAACATGTATATATACACACACAAGCACACACACGTGATTCTGCACCTCCGTCTAGGAGGAGGGTGCACCACTTCTGCTGTAATTAGTCACAGCAGAGGCCGATCAGCGGGTGTCAGCCAATGGATGTGCACCGGCATTCGCTGATTTGCGAGGAAAGAGACAGGGCGAGCTTTGCCTATGTAACTCCAAAGACATGCTGGTAGTTTAATGGGATCCTGTATAAAAAAAAAAAAAAAAAAAAAAAAAAAATGGCCCTACTGTGTATGTATGTGAGTTAGGGACCTTTAGATTGTACGCTCCTTGAGGGCAGGGACTGATGTGAATGTGTAATGTATATGTAAAGTGCTGCTTAAATTGACAGCGCTATACCTGAAATAATAAATAAAATAAAATAAATAAATGTAAGCAAGGCAGAGCTCCGTCCTGTCCGTGGGGATGCAATGGATTTTCTTTCCCTGCAAAGCACTGATCACTGTATTAGTGTCACTGGTTCCCAGAAAGTTTTAAAAGTTTCAGATTAAATTAAAAAAAAATTATTTAATCCATTTAAAAAAATAAATAAATATTCCAGATTGGCCTACATTTATGAAGACATTTGATTTTAATTTTTTTTTTTTGATAGTTCTAATAGCAGATAGTAAAAAATGTTGGGCTTTCTTTTGTCGGCCTTTTTTTGTTTCTAGTGCAAAAAATTATTTGGGTACAGCACTGCATGACTGAGCAATTGTCAGTCAGCAGTGCCGTATCGCAAAAAATAGCCTGGTTGTGAAGGGGGTAAATCTTACGGAGGTCAAGTGGCTATACTGAATGGCATATTGTTACTAAAGCCTGGGACACACTACACTGTACTTTTTTTTCTGCTCAACCCAGTGGGTTGAAGGAAAAAAAAAAAACTGACAGCTCCGGTCGGAGCCGTTGTACTCACTATATGAAGTACAGAGATCTGCCCCACTGAGCTACTGTGTTCTGACAGGTGGGCAGCCCCCCTGCCAGAACATGCCGGTCAGCGTTCTCCACCATTGGCTGGGAGCACTGATCGGGAGTCGGTCGGCTGCTGGTTTACCAGCATGCACGGCCGACAGACTTGACACACATATGGGCCGAATGCCGCCCGTTTTTTGTTTTTTTTTTGAACCGGCAAATGTCTCCCGACATTCACCCCGTGTGTACCCGGCTTTATGGTTCATGTAAACACGAACAATGAACTCTTATTTGCTCCTTTGATAAATATACCATTGAAAGAAATTCTGTTTATTTCTGTTCAATAAAAGCAAAAAATTACCTGTTGATCTGATCAGGTATTCAGAACCGTGCTATGCATACTTTGTGCATTATCAAATGAATCCAATTAACCCTCCCAAATCTCATCATGGACTGCAGAACAATTCTTCTCTATGTTGTAAAGATGGAGAGTGAGAGGAATTTAGCAGTTTAGAAGTTTGGCCAACTGGCCCTGGGAAGTCAAGAAGAACTTTTTTTTTTTTTTTTTATCTCTTGTGTGGCAAAAGAAAGAAAGAAGAATGAGGATAACATGTTGTGTGGCTAACCAATAGGTCCATGGAGCTGTGCCATGATTATACCATCAGAATTTGGGCCAAATGACAGATTCTAGGTCTATTCTATGGATATAACCTGCTTGCTACCAGGCTATTCTACTAATTCTAGGAGGTTCGGTTTTCAAGATATCGTTCTGAAAACTCTTAGTTCTGTCCACCTACTTTGACAGCCATTCCACCACTGGAATCTCACAGGGATAAAATCTGTTGGTGGAAAAAGAAAATTTGCTGTGTCCCACCCAGAAATGGTCCTTTAAAGTGATTATAAAAACAACATATTTTTTTTTTTTAGTTTAACCGCTTCAATACAGTGCACTTTCACCCCCTTCCTGCCCTGGCCAATTTCAGCTTTCAGCGCTCTCACATTTTGAATGACAATTGCGCGGTCATGCTACACTGTACCCATATGAAATTTGTATCATTTTTTTTTTTTCACACAAATAGAGCTTTCTTTTGGTGGTATTTAATTACCGCTGGTTTTTTTATTTCTAACAAAAAAAAAAAAAAAAAAGTTTTTTCTGTGGAGTAAATTTTGAAAATAAATATTTTTTCTCCTTCACTGATGTGCGCTGATGAAGCGGCACTGATAGGCTGCACTGATGGGCACTGATGAGATGGGGCACTGACAGGCAGCACCATCAGTGCATAGATGAGCAGGCACTGACTGGCAGCACTATGGGAACTGATTGGCACTATTGCAATTTTCTATAATCAGGGCACTGATGATCAGTGCCCTGATTACATGTCCTTGTCTCCCTTGTGAGGAGCCACTGATCAACTCTCCTCGCCTCACACTCTGACAGTGTGATGCGAGGAGAGCCGAATAACGGCACTTCCTCATTTACATGTGACCGGCTGTGATTGGACAGAGCCGATCACATGGGTAAAGAGTCAGGTCATTGACTCTTTACAGAGATCGGAGTCACGCCGTGTCCTAACACAGCGCAGCCACGATCACCGCTCTGCGCGCCCCTGCGGGCATGTGAAAGAGGCTGTTCTGGTGCGCCGTCATATGACGGTGTCCCAGAACAATAGGTTCACCGCTCCGCCGTCATTTGACGGTGGGCAGGAAGTGGTTAAAAAAGAGGCTATACTTACATGGTCTGCACCATAGCAAAGAGAGGTCCCTTACCCCCTCTTCTGGAGTCCAGCAGCCCTTCTTCCTATTAATGCACCCTCAGCAAGCCATGCGCTGGTGCTCTCTCAACATGGGCTATGTGTGTCCATGGACACACATAGCACGGCTCAACCACATACCGCACTCCCTCCTTACAGGATTTGACTGACAGCAGCTAGCGCTATAGGCTCCTGCGATTGCCTGTGTCTCCTGTAAGAAGAGGCGCAGAGGACAGCGGGGTGGCAGACGTCAAGTAAGGGCTTAAGGAAGAGGAGGTACAGGTATTGGGGCATTTTTTTTACCTTAATGTATAGAGTGCATTAAAGGTCAAAAGCACTTAGAGACTTTAGAACCACTTTAAAATGTCAACCGATATCGCTGACATTTTTGTTAACAAAGACAAAATGTACTGATTTAAAATGGTTTATTATGTTTAACAAGATATTTTATCTGTTCTTTAAATCAGTGTTTCCCAACTGCCAAGCCATAGCCTACCCCCTTCTGGGCCGTGAGGGTCACATTATTTTTAAAGCCATTGGTTTTTTTTTTTCTGTGTGCCAGTTTCCCTTCCGCCGAGCAGCAGCAGGACAGCTACTGCTGTCACAGTCTCAGCAGCGCCATGCTGTTTACACTCTTTCGGGTAGTCAGGTAGATCGCACCTACCTTTCTGGCACTACAGCAGCTTCACAAAGCAAGAGACAGAGGAGCTGCAACTGAATTAAACACTGCCCCTTCTAAAAGCAGCAACTGGCACAAAAGCAGAACGGGAGCAGCAGCAAGCTGCACTGCAAGCAGACTGGGAACTTCTTCACCTATAGGTGCGTGACCTATATACACTACCTACCTACTGAAAACACCCAGGCTTTGTGCTCTGAGCAGAGGAAGACAAACAGGAAACAGAAGAGATCCCAGACAGCTGGGGATGGGTATGGGGCAGAAAAGGCCCAACAGGAGGCACTGAGAATCCCAAACCGTGCCATTCAGGAGAGGGTTACCGCAGGGCGAGTGGACCATGCTTAGATGTATAGGGATTAAAAGGCCCAGCAGGAGGCAGCAGGGATCTCATGCAAGGCCCAGGCCTATTCAGAAGAGGTAGGACAGTAGGAAAAGTGGACTAGGGAGATGCTTTCATTTGTAAAGGGGCAGAGAGGCCCAGCAGTAGACAGCAGGAAACTCATGCATGGTCCAGAGGGAGGACAGCAGGGTGTGTTGACCAGGGAGATGCTTTCACATACAAAAAAGGGACAGAGACACCCAGCAGGAGGCAAATACAAGCAGAAAATACCCAAGCTCAACTGCACAAATGGAAAATACTTGCGGAGATTCGGTGCTCAGGCTGGGGGATCCCCACTCCCCTGTTCAAACGTCCAAAGCAGAAATAAGCCGGCAAATCGATAATCCCTTGGTAATATCCTTTTTTGGCTACATCATATATACACTGTAGCGATCGACCGATATCGGTTTTTCGTTACCGATACCGATATATGATGGCCAAAATATCGGTATCGGCCGATATTTTGTACATTTAAAGTTTTGAAAAATAAAGACAATTTTTGACACAAAGCTGGTACTGAACATGTTCATTTTTGTTTAATGCCTAATGGCTGGCTTGCTAACACCCTGTGGTGGGTGGCTGGCTGGCTAGCATGCACCCTGTGGTGGATAGCTGGCTGGCTGGCACACACCCTGGTGGATAGCTGGCTGGCACGCACCCTGTGGTGGATAGATGGCACCCTGTAGGTGGCTGGCTGGTACAGGGCCTGTAGGTGGCTGGCTAGCTCGCTGGTACAGGGCCTGTGGCTGGCTGGCTGGTACAGGGCCTGTGGGTGTGGGTGGCTGGCACCGGGCTGCTGTGGGTGGGTGTATGGCTGTGATACACTCCTGCGAGCCTAGTCCCGACTCCAGACGAGGCGGTCCAAGGCAAGTGAGGCGGCCTAAGAAGGCAGAATGAGGTCACGAAAATATCGGCAATAAATCGGTAACTTCTGGGGTCAATTACGAAATATCGGGGAAAGTGCATATCGGCCTTGCCGATAATCGGTCGACCCCCAATATACAGGATCAATGTTGACATGTTTCGGCTATTACAGCCTTACTCATGGCTATGAGTAAGGTTGTAATAGCCGAAACATGCAAACCTTGATCGTGTGTATATGATATAGCCAAATAAAGAACACTACCAAGGAGTTATCGAGTTTCCGGCTTAATTTGAGTAAGGCTTTAATAGCCAAAACAGGTCAGCATTTATCCCGCGTATATGATGTAGCCAAATAAAGGATATTACCAAGGAATTATCAAGTTGCCAGCCTAATTTCTGCTTTGGACCCAGCAGAAGGCAGCTGGGCTCAGGCAGGGTCCAGGCCCATACAAGAGAAGAATAGCAGGGTGAGTGGACTGGGGAGATGCCCAGCAGGGGATGTAGCAGATATCTTATGCAGGGCGTAGGCTCATTCAAGAAAGGGAGGGCAGCGAAGTGAAGAACCACTGTTATGGTGTTTATTTAATTGAAAACCCAAATTTCCAACGTATTACTCCTTTCTTAACACATTCTGCGAGTATATTTTGCTGGTCTCAAATACAATGAGAACCATTGCTCTAGATAAAAATAACCATTTAATTTTGAAAACTAAAAAAAAAAAAAAAAAAAAAAAAAAAATACAGACGTGTGAAACAAACCCCAATATAAGGCTGATCCCTATACAGTATAAACATTCATTCATTTCCAAGAATCCAAATCTATAATTAAGATACCAGGAAGAAAATAATCCGTAAAAGTGCATATAATAAAAACGATGTATAAATTCAGCAGCCAAGGAATTTAACAGAAGGTTTTATACAACAGGCTTTGGCCCTATAAATCTATCAGTGATCTGAGGCATGCTTGCAAGGCTCGCCATTAATACGGAGCTCTTTGGGGCATAATAAAAGGCACATTATTGCAGAGCATGGAATTCCTAATCAGTTCATCAGAATGCAGGAGCTTTGCCGTACCACATGGACACTTGTTGAGCAGACGTGCCAAGCCAGGGCGGGTATGAAATCTGAGGTCTGGCTATAAAACTGTGGTTTATTTTGCACAGGACAAAGCTGCACTGCGGTGAACAAGAAAGAAAGATTGTGGGTGTGTGCTATATACATATCTCACAGGCTCCTAGTTTGTCTTATTATAAGTGTAACCATATGTGCTGCAAAGGAAATAAGATATCATAACGGGCATAGCTAGCTGCCTGCCAAAGTCTCTCGTCAGCCAAGTTATGCAGACGCCGACAAGAATATATACTCTGGGCATGAGGTTTATAAATAGAATAATAAAAAAAAAATGTATTTATATATATATATATATATATATATATATATATATATATATATATATATATATATATATATATATATATTTTTTTTTTTTTTTTTTTTTTTTTTTTTTTATTAGTACCTATATTGACATGACAGCATCATGTAGTCGCTGCAGATTTGTCAGCTGCACATCCATGATGCGAATCTCCCGTTCCACCACTTCTCCAAGGTGCTCTATTGGATTGAGATCTGGTGACTGTGGAGGCCATTGGAGTACAGTGATCTCATTGTCATGTTTAAAAAAAACAAAAACAAATCTGAGATGATTTGAGCTTTGTGATATGGTGCATTATCCTGCTGGAAGTAGCCATCAGAAGATGGGTACACTGTAGTCATAAAGGATGGACAAGGTCAGCAACAATACTCAGGTAAGCCGTGGCAATTAAATGATACTTAATTGGTACTAAGGGGCCCAAAGTGTGCAAGAAAATATCCCCACACCATTACACCACCAGCACCAGCCTGAACCTTTGATACAAGGCAGGATGGATCCATGCTTTCATGTTGTTCGTACCAAATTCTGACCCTACCATCTGAATGTTGCAGCACGTTTTTCCAATCTTCTATTGTCCAATTATGGTGAGCATGTGCGAACTGAGCCTCAGTTTCTTGTTCTTAGCTGACAGGAGTGGCACCCTGTGTGGTCTTCTGCTGCTGTAGCCCATCTGCTTCATGGTTCGATGTGTTGCATGTTCAGAGATGGTATCCTGCATACCTTGGTTGTACAAGTGGTTATTTTACTGTTGCCTTTCTATTATCTTGAAACAGTCAGCCCATTCTCCTCTGACATAAACAAGGCACTTTCATCCACATAACTGCCACTCACCAGATATTTTCTCTTTCAGATCATTCTCTGTAAACCCTAGAGATGGTTGTGCGTGAAAATCCCAGTAGATCAGCCGTTTTTGTAATATTCAGACCAGCCTGTCTGGCACCAGCAAACATGCCATGTTCAAGGTCACCAATATCCTCTAGCTTCCCCATTCTGACCTTTAGCAAGTCATCTTCACCACTTGCAGATGTCTTAATGCAATGAGTTGCTGCCATGTGATTTGCTGATTAGCAATTTGTGTTACCATGCAGGTGTACCTTAGAAGTATAAGAACAAGATCCATTTTTCAAGGTTTCTCAAATTCACCAAACTTTCTTACTAGGAAGGTGAAGGAAACAAGGTCCTAAAATTTCAATCTTGTAGTTGTGACTCCTAGACTTTATAATTATTGTAAGCAATGCTTGAACAATGTAACATTAACTGGGATTTCACCTCTCTGACCCTCTGTTGTTGGCTGCTGTTAGAATACAATAGCCCAGCAGGGGAATTTGTCTATTTACACTGTATTAACAAATGGATGTGGGAATTGGTTAGGTTTGTTTGGGGCCCTATGTTGTTCCAAATGCCTGAAATGAGTAAGACCTGCACGGCCCTAAACAAGAGTACGACTTTGACAGGTCGCAGGGCTGGATGGTGCACTGGTCTCTCCTGGGAGCTCCAAAAAACTGGGGAGGTACTTACAGCAGTTAGACAGTCCTGTGTGCTAGGGTCCTCAGACTCCTGCTCAAGTCGACTCAAGTCATTAGCTGTTTCAGCTTTCCTTCTCTCCTGTGCATTACAGAGGCAATTTCTTGCACAACAGGTCCAGGAAAAGAAGAAAGATCACAAAAGTGCTGGGTAGCATACATGCAAATGTATGTTGTATACATACTGTATATTTTGCCGATACTAGGCAAGACATAAGGAGTTTAAACAGTTTGTTCAAAAATGTGTAATGTGTTGGTTAAAAGGAAAAGCAGGGCCAAAGCTTGTCCCTGCTTCTTCTGTGGGTCACAGAAGTGCACTTAGTCTTACACTCCTGTGACCTGTATTCAGCCAACAGTGGGCTAAAGTTCACGGTTGGCCGACGTCATTCAGCCGTTTCAGACTCTGGACTTTAATGTCGGTATCCACCCAGATGCCTGGGCGGCTGCTGGCTCAGCCTCTCAGAGTGCTGCTGAGAGCCTGAGCCAGCCACCCTCTCTCCCCCGATAGCCTGGCGCTGCAGTGATCGCTGGGGAAGGGGAGCAGATGACTGACAGTAACCGGCTCACTGAAGACTGAGACTCAAGTGATCAGCAGACTTTGATCGCTAAGTGCTCGGTCTTAGAGGTGGAACGGGACAAATGCAGCATCAGACCAAGGCGAGTAGGACTGTATTTTGAAAATCCCATACTTTTGTTTTAAGGATAAATTCGCACTTGAGGGCAGGGCCGTAGATATTTTTTTTTCCTGGGGGGGGGGGGGTTCAGCCTTGACTACCCAAAGAACAATAAATAGTATGTCTGCCACGCTGTGACAAATTGTGGTGTGTGTGTGTGTGTGTATATGTGTGTGTATATACATACACACACACACAGTATATACAGTACATACAGCTCCCCCAGCAGGCACGTCTGTTAGTAAAGCAAATAGTAAACATGGCTTTAATGTCAGCCGGGCCCTGCCTGTCAGCCTTGTGGATAAGACAAGTGGTCTTCCCAGTATCATTTCCCTAGCCTAGCTGCTGTGAAATTGAATGATGCTCTGGGGAGGGGGGTTTAACCCCCCCTGACCCCCCCTCATCTACGCCTCTGCTTGAGGGTTAGTGTCTTTAGTGGGGTTTTTTTTTTTTTTTTATGCATTTTTAATCTTGAGCATTTTAGTTTTAGCCAAATTTAAGTTACTAAGAGGAGAATACATTCAGTAGGCGCAAAATCCTACATTAAAAGCTTTTATTTCTTTCCTTCTTTTTAGGGGATTTCATTGGGATTAAAACAAAAAACCACAATAGTGTTCCAAAAAGCTCTTCTACTTTATATGAACAATGAGTGACAGTAGGTCACTCAGATGTGACCAGGCTCAGTAAAATAAAAGGAAAATCTGAGTGTTGAGTGTTGGAATTGGAGGTTTCAAATTGCTCGGGTGTAAATGGGGGGGTAAGAGTTGGTTAAAAGTGTACTTAAAGCCGTTTTTTTTTTTTTTCAGATGTTACATTTACAGTTTTGAGGAACCAAACATATCTCCTGTATTCTGTCTATGGATGCCAAGAACAAAATATAACAATAGAACACTACAGCCAGTTATACATCACTAGGGTGATCACTTACACCATTTATACTTATCAAGGCACGGACACAATAGATGGAATGCAGAAAAGTAAAAAAGGCAAGGAAAGTGTTGCGCATGGATATTTCCAAGCAAATGATGAAAAGGAAAGTGTGACATTTAGCATTGTGAAATAACCTGCATGGCCAGTCATTTCTTGTAGAAATAGAGATTTCCTGATAACAATCAGAGACAAACCTAGATTTTCCTTGAGATCAGAGCTATTATACAGCTTAAAAGACTGATGGTAAGCATATTCACCTATACAGAGACACTGGAGGGGCATGTCCATAAGGGACATGCATTGTCTCAAGTAAAACCATAGGTGTATGTACCAAGAAAAACAGCTATATTCCAGATGCTTGTTATATAAAAGAGGAATCTAAAGCCTAGTACACACGCAATGATTATCGGCCGACCGATCGTCCGTCTTTTGTCCAGAGTGGTGTTTTGTTGGTTGGAATGTGCCTAGACTGCACACGAATTTTCTCGCCCAACAAAATTCTACTTCAGAAGTGATGTCATGTGTTGGGTTGCTTTCTTTGTGTTCTTTCTTCTCTGAGCATGCCCAGACTTGCTGATCAGATTTTTCCCTGTCGAAATCTGTACTGACTGACGGAAAATCGGCCGTGTTTTGACGGCAAACAAAAATTTTATAGCCTGCACATCAGATTTTTTTCGGCTGCAAAGTCGGAGTCGGTTGTCGGAAACATCATACTAACAAGCCGAAAATCGGCAGATCGGTCGGACGAAAATTCCCTGCCGATTTTCGACGCGTGTGTACGAGGCTTAAGAATACATAGGACACAGACCTGAGTACTATAACCAATAAAGCCTTAGTTTTTTACTTTTTCTTAATAATCAACACAAGGGACGGTACTTAAATTAGTAGTATCCCTTGTGCTGGTGGCTGCTCTCTTTAAGTTAAAATCTTCAGTCCTTGCCAGATCCCCCCCACCCATCAATACCCACCGCAATGGTAACCTTCCAGTGCTGTAGGGGTAGATACAGCTGCTGGATCTGTCATAGGCACTTCTCAAGAGTGCCAACTATGCCCACATTTCAGCCCCTTGCCTCAATTCATAGAAGCTGTACTATAGCTATGAACAGCAATCAATGGAGAATGGGCAGATGAAACAAAGGTCAGCCTCCTCCATTCATAGAACGCTTTAGAGGACTGAAAATTTAAACGATAGCAGCCACCAGCACAAGGGACACTTCTTAATAAATGTAAATACAAATTTCTTGTGCTTTTTTTTTTTTTTTTTTTTTTTAAATCAAGTTACCAAACTTAGGACATGCAGCGTTAATGGGTAACTTCAGTTTTGTGGGGGAAAAAAATAGCAAATAAAAGAAAAAATAATATAGCGTATACAATTGTGAAGCAAGAAGAAAATGACCGCACTCCGATGTAAATCAAAAATTGGAGTAAAATTTATTCCACATCAAAACAAATGGGCAAACTGGAACAACACACTGTGGATGCAGGACACAAAGGCAGACGCGTTTCACGACTTAGAGATGTCGCTTACTCATTGCCATTGAGTTGGCAATGAGTAAGCGACATCTCTAAGTCGTGAAACGCGTCTGCCTTTGTGTCCTGCATCCACAGTGTGTTGTTCCAGTTTGCCCATTTGTTTTGATGTGGAATAAATTTTACTCCAATTTTTGATTTACATCGGAGTGCGGTCATTTTCTTCTTGCTTCAAGTGATTCCGGATCAACGGATCCGACCAGCACCTGATACCCAGCCCACCTGGAGCGGTCTTTTTCCCCCTTGGATTTCAGGTATACAATTGTGACACAAGTCATATTGTGATTGAATGTTATTAAAAACGACCTTTCCTTTTTGAACTGAAGCAGCTGTAATTTTTCTGAAAATGCAATATAATATAACTACCTGGAGCTGTTCTGTACACAAAATGTGTACTGAACACACCCCAGAAACATAATTTCTTGCTTGTGTGATTGGCTCACTGATTTTCCCAGAAGTCTGCCAAAGATGCAAGTCAGATTTCAGGCATCCCCTGGAACAAAAATGTCATTTTTGGTGAGATACTTCCAATAGGAACACATCTAAAGGGATGCAGGCCCAGCAAATTTCCTCATTAGTGCTCTGCAGCTGCACAATGGATTGATAATTATGAAACCACTTCCATAAAACCCACTCAGCACAGAGGAACAAACAGTGATTTCTTCAGAATAACAAAAAGGTAGGAATCTGCAACAAAGGTTGTGATAATCCTTGCAATGTACATAGATCACCCAGAGGGAAATGTTTATTTCGCAAGAAAAGTGGAGTTACACTTTAAATTTAACACAGCCCACCACAGTAGTATGTTACTGTGCATTGTGGTGTGCTGCAATGCATGGTCAAAGCTTTGTTGCTTTAATGCACCGAGGTGCCTTTCACAATGAATGGCTCTGGAATGAGTGAACACACGCAACGGTTAACGCAGCACAAAAATGTGGTACAGCCCTTAAAGAAAAGGGCACTATAGTTAAAAAAAAAAAAAAAATGGTTATATTGCCCATAATTCTTGCTTGAAGCATGTCCAGTCCCTAAGGGGTATCATTTTTGCTCATTCCCGCAAAAGGCTAAGTACTGTGAGCATACACATTTAGAGAAATACCAATAATCTTTTTTTTTTTTTTTCTTTTTTAAATCTGCAGTGGAGCAAAAACCTTAAAAAGGAAATACCATTAAGTGAACAAAAAACGTGCATGTGAGAAACACACTAAAAAGTGCACTTAAGGGTGTGCTTTAGTCCAGCCCCAAGGGGTAGGACCCCTCCCCCCCCCTGATCCCGGGGATGCAAGGACCGACAGGAACATAGGGTTACCAGAGGGCTAGAAGACCTAGCAGACCCAGTTCTTCTAGGTCAGCCAAAGCGGCCATCGAATATTTGGTCGAGGGGCTCTCCCGAAGAGAGACCCCCCCCCAGAGGCAGGGGAGGAAGAAACCTGAAGGGCACACATCCTCCCCCTAGACATCAGGGCAAGCCCGAGGACTCACACCCTTCATCTTAGTGAGGAAACGCACACAAAAGTGACAAACAGTGGGAGAAAAATAAATTTAAATAAATAAGTGTAAAAGTACACTGGCCGAGCCCTAAAGGCCTGGAAGACAAAAATTGCCCCCCAGACTTAACCAAAAGGCCCAGCCCTAAAAAGACGCAATGCAGGAAAAAAAGCTTTACTGGCCGTGACCATGTGCTGGTTCACCCTGTGGGTTCCCACACCCAAGTGTTACTAAGAGCACCCCTGGGGAGACCACTCCCAGGGGGCACAGACACTACGAACTCTCTGCCTTCAAAGCCCATGGCCAGACAAGGTAGATCCACTCAAATCAGGAGGTACTGGGCTCTTCCAGTTTTCCTGGAAGGGTTACTTTCGTGCCTCGACAGCCTGCGTGCGCCATGATTTCTGTCTCAGCTGGTACTAACCTTCCAAGCCCCCCCCCATCACTCCAGCAGAGGTACATAGCCAGTAGTGATCGACCGATATCGGTTTTTGGTTGCCGATACCGATATTTTGGCTAATGCATATCGGTATCGGCCGATATTTTCTTATATTAAAAAAAAAAATTACATTTTTTTTTTTTAGCACTTGACAGGTACTTTTGTGGAGGGATCTGGGGGGGTCTAAAACCCCTCCTCTGCACTTATAAGCATTCAAAACGCCAAGTTTGGCTGTTTTGAATGCTGTCTTTTTTTTAATCTGGCGCCAGTACCCAGAAGTGATGTCATGACATCACTTCATTGCTTACATCTTTAATTTGTACATATGCGAGTGGCATATCCAATAACATTTGTAAACGGAATTATGCTATGTGACATCATTTTACCCTTATATGAGCAATATTTGGAATATCGGCAATATCGGCCAGTTCCAGGGCCGATACAGATATATTGGTAAAAGTCAATATCAGCCCTCAATATATCGGCTTTGCAAATAATTGGTCGATCCCTAGCCAGCCACTTAAGTTCAGGTCAAGCCAGAATGATAGCACATCACCCCTACTGGATCACGGATAAGAACAGATACTACACTTAAAACACTGAAATCTGACTTGGATCTTAGCCAAAAGGCAGAGAAGCAAGAGATACCAAGTATGCTTTATTTCATGTGTTTGGGGGCATCTGCAGATGGCTTTTACCCAACAGTTAGCCATGATATATGAACCAACAAAACACTGAGCAGCTCTCGGGGACAAGAAAAGTTTGCAAACTGGATTGATCTTCCTAGATATACTAAAGCGGTTAAAATGTGTTAAAAGTGCACTTTGTCTTAAAAATAAAAGGTTACATTCAAATGCACTAAAAAAATGGCATGTTCTGCTGACTGACCGCAACCAGATAACATTGGTGGAATGGTTTAATAAGTAATAAAAAAGGATCACAGTGCAAAAACGTCACAAGAGATATGGTAGTGAATATAATGTGTACAGAATACTATGTGCCCTTTTGGCCTCACAAGTGATGGTCAAATAAAAGAACTAGATGTTGTACTAGAAGTATGATTTGCATTTATTCAGTATTGTGAAGAAACATAGTAAATGGAGAGGAGCTTAAGGCCCCTTTCACACTAGTGTGACTTGTCCCGCGATTTTGGACCGCAAAAATTGCATGACAAGTTGTTTTCCATTATTTTCAATGAGCCCCATTCATATAAGTGCGTTTTGAAGTCGCACCGACTTCAAAGTAGTTCCTGCACTACTTTGGCACGATTTTAATGCGTTTTGAGGTATATAGCCCTGAGCCGTTGCTCAAAATCGCGTCCAAATCGCATCTCAAAATCGCGGTAAAATCGCATCGCATAAGTGTGAAAGGGGCCTAAAGGATCCTTAAAAAAAAAAACGTAGATCAATGATTTCCAAATATTTGATAGCCCACAACAATTTAACCTTGATTAAGGAGATTTTTATTTGTATAAAGAACCAATTTTACTCTTGAATTGGGGCTTTTTAGAAATATAAAAATGTGCCATTGCAATCAACCTTAGCAATATCATCAATTGAGGCAGGAGCTGCTTTTACAAGAAGGAATGCCGTAACTGAAAATGTATCTTTGGAAAGATATACACGCACTTCTACTTCAGAGCATGTATGATGCAAGTCAGTTGTGAATGATACAGCACTCCAGTAGGCATTGTACAAGTGATCTTTGGCCCAGGCCCACTTTTCATCCATTACACAATGTGTCTGTAGAAAAGCTCTTCCGATTCCAAGAACTTACCCCTGATGACACCATCAATGTAATGCAGTAATAAAAGACAGAAGTTAGCAGGGTATGACTTCCGTGAGGCTGAAAGAACAGCGTATGCATTGGCACGGTCAAACAAGTGCTTTGCAGCTCCTGATCACATAATCAATATTGTATTGCTTTGTTTACATATCCTGGTGTATATTAAAAAGGGGTCACTGCCCCAGAACTGCTTAGCCATCAGAATATAAATTTTGCCAGTGCAAATTGTTTTGGGTCATCAGTTTTGCTGTTATACAATTGGTGATCCAGCATAAACAGTTTACATCATAATTTTTACCTTGGAAGGCAATCAGCAACTTATATTTATAATGAATAAATGAATGGATGCCTTCAACAATACTTTCTTACTCATACTATGTCCTCATACAGCCAGCGTTTACTGGTATAACCATGACGGTGACAATGGTACCAACACTTGCTAGATCCAATTGAGGTGTACAGAGGGGCAATAGATAAGGGGACAGGAAAGAAGAGATTGACATAAGACAAGGGAATGCAGCTAGTAATAACCAGCAAGCAATCAAAAAGATAAGAGAAAATTATTTAGCTTCATTCACAGGCTTTTTTCAGGTTTTGTTTCTGGCTTTTTTTTTCCAGGCATTTTTTTGGGCTTTTTTTTGCAGGTGTTTGGAGGCAGGCATTGACATCTAACAAAAACTTGCTTGTGTACTTTTTTGAGCTTCAAGCGACAAAATGCTCGTATGTGAACAGGGGCCATTGAAAGGAATAGGATTTTGCTTGTTGGCCATTTTGAGACTTCAGAGAGGAGCATTTTACGAGCTGAAATACGCTCAGGTGTGAACAGGGCCCAGTTTCCAGAAGAGCAGGTTACTATTGATGCTAGGGGAGTGGGGTACAAGTGACCATAGTTAAAGAAGTCTTCAAAAGGTCAATAAAAAAAAAAAAAAAAAAAAAAAAAAAAAAAAAGGTACAAGCTATTTTATTTAATTATTTAAGCTAGGATCATTTCCTCCATGCGTTGTTAGGGTGAAGGTGTAGATCCCTACACTATGTTTCACTTTGATTTGTGGGAAGTTCTGCTTGTTTGCATCCCCCCCCTTCCACTACCGCATTTGGCACTTTTTGGGGGGAGAGGAGGAAGCAAGTACCTGGTTTTGACAGGTATCTGAGCCGGACGTTCGCCCCCCCCCCTTTCCCCGTAGTCTTCTGGGACATAACAGGTCCTAGAAGACTACAGGACCATTTGCAAGGCATAGCAACTTGCACATGTTCAATAGGAAAGCAGCTGTTTCACCTACTTGAGATGCCGACGCCTGCACCCGAAGATGATTGAAGAATCGCCCCGAGCGAGGACATCGCGGGATCCCTGGTCAGGCAAGTGTCCTCATATTAAAAGTCAGCAGCAATAGTACTTGTTGCTGCTGACTTTAATTTATTTCGGGGGGGGGGGGGGAAGCCTGGTGCTCCTCTTTACCTAAGTAGGGAAGCAAGGATAAGAATGACCGCCCTTTACCTTTGAAAGTAAAAGGATGACAGCCTTCCATCTAGCTATGGTTGCACTCATACAGCCTGACAGGTTCCTTTAAAGGAGAAGTAGAGCTAAAGCTTGTTTGGCTGTACTTCTCCTGTCGATCACAGAAGTGCAGTTCGCTCTGCACTCCTATGACCAGTTTTCAGAAGACAGCAGGCTGAAACCCGCTGTTGGCTGACATCAAAGAGCCAGTCCAGGCTCGTACAAGATTGCGACAATGAAGTCAGGATCCACCCACATGCACGGACTGGCACCCATATAGTGCTGCTTTGTGTGCCACTCAGGCTCGCCAATGTGTAGTGTGCAAGTAGATTCCTCCACAATCGCTGCTGGGAGCGCTGGCAAGGGATGGAGCCCATCCTTGCGCTAGTCTAAGCTATAGCTCAAGGGAGAAGAAAGAGGCAATCCCTCATGCCGCACATCCATGTAGTCCTATCATGGTGATGAGAGTGATAATCTCAGCCTTGACTCCTTCCAGGCCACATCCCCAATGTTTTTTGCTCCACCTCCTAGAGCTTAATCATGGGGATCCAGTGAGCGAGGAGGGGACAGAGCAGACAGAGGTGACTGACAGTCACTAGCTCTCTGCTCAGGGAACCCTGAGAACTGAGCGATCATCGCGGTTTGTAAGTGCTTAGATGTGTGGTTACATGACTACACCCGTGGCATTTCTCAGCCGGTCATTGATTTGTGGCTGTGGCGATCTAGGAGTACAGAGAGAGAGCACACAGAACCCGACTTGCAGGCGTATATTGGGGAACTCGAGTGTACAGTAAAGCCTCGTACACACTCGTCGAAAATCGGCAGGGAATTTTCGTCCGACGACCGATCTGCCGATTTTCGGCTTGTTAGTATGATGCTTCCGACAACCGACTCCGACTTTTCGGCCGAAAAAAATCTGGTGTGCAGGCTATAAAATTTTTGTCCTCCGTCAAAACACGGCACATATGTGATGTGGAGATAAGGGGGCAGAGGGAGGAGACGGGTGCCAAGACAGTGACTCCTGCTGCTGTCAATACATTCCTGTGAAGAGGGAGCAGGGGACGGGGCCAAGCCACTGCGTCTATGGATGCACACAGCCCGGCTCAGAAGTGAACTTGCAAGTGCACCTCTATAGCAAGCAGGAGAAGCTAAAAGCACCCGCAGGGTACCCAGAAGAGAAGGTTCTAAAAAAAGTATATTTTAGGAAAAAAAAAAACACAACTTTAGAACTGCTTTAACACCTACAATATATGGAACATAAAAATTTACTGCAAAAGTGGGCATTCTTAAAAAAAGTGAATCATAAGTTACAGCTGGGCCTTGTACATATGGAACTTTGTGGCTTCACATTTTGAATCTTCTCCGCCACACTCCAGCTGGTCCAAACAGATCATTCAGTAAGGCCCCTCTGGGAAAAGTTAAACCAACACCAGACATGACGCAAACCCTGACTCTTTTCATTGCCCGCGTCTGGTAAGGGGGCAATTGTTTGACATCAGGAATATGCACCTTGTATTCAAAATTAGGAACACCATACATTTTCCTTGTCTGTTTTATCCGGATCGCCTCACATTTCCCTGAATTATCCAGGGCTGCTTTATGCTATAGAGTCGAAGGAACAGAAAGCACCAAAACATGTTGGTTGAACTGGATGGACGTGTCTTTTTTCAATTAGATTAACTATGCAACTATGTTTTTCCTCTGCAGAATAGATGCCAGTTAGAGCCGATTCACATTAAGGCGACACGACTTCGGGGGGCGACCTGTGAAGTCGCGTGCACCGCTGTGCACCCCGACTTCAGCGCGACTTGCAGAGACGTCACATAATGGAAATCTATGCAAGTCGCTCCGAGGTCGCCCCAAAGTAGTACAGGACCCTTTTTCTAAGTCGGAGTGACTTGTGTCGCTCCTATTAGAACGGGTCCTGTACTACTCAATGGACCGCGACCGACCCCGAATTGTCAGGCTGACAAGTCGCGCTAATGTGAATGGGCTCTTATTGTGTATAATGTTATTATTACATGGGATTTATATTAGTACCAACAGTTTGCACAGTGTATTGTTATTGTACTCCCTTTAGTCCCAGTTCACACTGCTGCGATGCGGGAAACCCTGTGATTCAGTGCCCGTTCCTGCATCGCACCAGAATCGCAGAGTGGTTCACAATGAGATCGGCGAATCCTTGGGGGTGTCAATGTAAAGTTAATGACACCCCCAGATTGGTTCGCAGATCGCAGTGCGAACTTTAAAATGGTGCAGGAATCCGATCACATAGCTGTGAACACCCATGCAATCTGATTTCAGTGCGAACCAAAAAGGGGGTCCTGCACCATTTTGGTGCGAATGCAATGCCATTTCAGCCATACAGTTTGTATGGCTGAAATCGCATGGCACAGACATCGCATGTGATCTGCAAAACGATGCGGTGGGAATCCCATGCGATGGCAGGCATCGCACTGCTGTGAACTAACACTTATATTGTAAAATATGAAAGGGAGACAATACAACTACAATACAGAAGGAATAGGAGGGCCATGGTAGAGATATATATATATATATATATATATATATATATATATATATATATATATATATATATATATATATATATATATATATATATATATATACACACACACACACACACACACACATACATACATACACACACACACACACACACACACATATATGCAGGACTCTCCTATTCCTTCTGTATTTAACTATATTGTAATTTTGTAGTTGTACCGTCTCCCTTTTATATTTTACTATATAAAAGGGAGACAGTTTACATTACAATACAGAAGAATAGGGGGCTCTGTTGTTTACACACACAGATTATATATATATATATATACACACACATATACATACACACACACACACACACATACATTTTTTTCCATTCATGGGTGGGCATTAACTAAGACTGGAGCAGCTGTGCATGCCAGCCAATCAGTTTCTAACTTTCATTTTCAAAATTGAACTGAACAAACCAAAGATAGAAGCTGATTGGTTACTATGCACAGCTGTTCCAGTTTTAGTGAATTCCCCCCATAGAATTCTGTACATTTCAGTCTCCTTTTGCTTGCAGTCGCCCATTTATAAAACCTGGAGCCAAAGACAACTGCTGCTGTTGCCCATAGCAAGTAAGATCCATCATTATTTTGTACTGTGACGCAGGCTAGAGAAAAAAATACCCGATAAGCAATCAAACTACTTCTAAAATAACCCCCACTTCTCTTGTGATTAGTAAGTCTTTCCATATGTTAGGTTACATATCAGAAGTTGTTGATCAAACCACCAAATTATATGTCACTGGGCACACAGCAACCTTTCCTAAGCTGCACATATAATAAACCTAGAACAAGCATCCATCCTTTTTTATTTATCATCCTACATGAGCCCAGGAATACTATAGGATACAAAGTAAGCTCTCTATAACTTACCTATACCAAGGATCAGACCAAGCTGATCAGTTCTGGATTGGAAAGTGTAATAGACTTATTAGAGAGATCACATGAAAATGATATAAAATTCATTGATGGGAAGTAACAGCCTGTCTGCCATCCAGCCTATTAGTAATGTGTGTTCACAGCTCCTTGATAATACAATGAGTCCCAGCAATAGCTTCCCTCTTACCTGGATTTCAGGGAGGCTCTATTGAAGATCTGCACACATCCTCCTGGACATTATGAGAACCCCAAGGAGGAATGATGAGCAATCACAGAGCAGAGATCAGCCATATGCTGCCGAATGGCTTCGCCTGGTGTAAGTCCAAACTAAACACAGTGTCAGCCCCAGCCTGTTCTCCTGCTATCCTCCACACTACTTCTGACCACAAAGGTAACTGGCAGGCTTCTGGCTTCTAGACCAATCACAGAGCAGGGGAGGGGCTGGGAGCACAAACCTGAAACTCTGATGTCACACTGGAAACATTAACCTGTGCCTAGAACTACAGCAGATCATAGCATAAGAATCAGTGTTTAGAAGAAGTTGAAAAGCTCCAGTGTGTCAGGGGTTAATCCCTGGCTGTCAAAGAGAAGCCCTGGAAGTGCTCTGGTCGCCGAGGAGTTAAATCTGTAATGGTTACAGTCATAAAAATCACTTTTTATTTTTGACTTGCCTGTTGAATTGAATGATGCTGTTCAGGCTGTTATTTGAAATGAGTTTGTTATATATTAGAAAGCCTGAGAACTTCAGCGGCGTGGATACGCAGTGCCTCATTCACATACTTGGGTTTTAAAACAGGTATGAACGGGTTAAAAAGTGTCATTGAATGTAGCATGGGTTCACACTACTGCGATTCGGGATTATAGTGCGGGTTCCCGCATCGCATCTCCCCCGCAGGCAGTTTACACTGCCCTCTTGCGAACCGTTGTGGGTGTCAATACAAAGTATTATATATAACACAACCAGATCCGTTCAACAATCGCAGTGCAAACTGTGAATTTGGATCGGATCGCATGGGTGTTCACACTCATGCGATCTGATTCCAGTGCGGCTAAAAAAGGTTCCTGCACCATTTTCGTGCGAATGGGATGCCAGTTCAGCCAAACAAACTGTATGGCTGAGGGTCGGTTCACATTGGTGGGAACACCCATGCAATCCGATTTCACTGCGGGAATAAGTGCCAGTTCACACTTGTGCGGCTGCGGAGATCGCATGTAATTCGGAGCGCACTGCTCCTTCATTACATGCGATCTCATGTGCGGTTCGAATTTCAGCCATACACTTTGTATTTGCACTGCATCCGCACCAAAGACGCACAGGAGGCATTTTTTGAGCCGCATCAAAATCGGATCGCACAGTGGGTCACACTTGTGCGATCCGATTCTGTGCGTACTTGCAGATCGCACTGCGATATGCAATCAAACTGGGGGTGTCGTTAACTTTTAATTGACAACCCTGCGTATCGCATATGGCAGTGTGAACTGCCATATGTGCGGATGCGATACGGTAACTCGCTGAATATTCGCAGCGTTCCCGCATCACACAAGTGTGAACCGAGCCTAAAAGGTTTCTGCACCATTTTTGTGCGAATGGGATGCGAGTTCAGCCATACTAAATGTATGACTGAAGGTTGGTTTACATTGGTGCGATGCGGGAACCCGGCAAATCCACTGCGGGTTCCCGCATCGCACCCGACTCGCAGACAGTTCACACTGCCACATGCAAACTTCATGGAGTGTCAATACAAAGTTAATGACACCCCCAGATTAGTTTGCATATCGCAGTGCGATCTGTCGATTCGGACAGGAACCGGATCCCATAGGTGTTCACATTGTGGTGCGGAAAAAAAAAATCTTTGGTCCGAATGCAATGCAAATTCAGCCATACAATCTGTATAGCTGAATTCGCATTGCAAAGACATTGCATGTGATTTGCATAGCAGTGCGGTGCAAATCACATGCGATGTCTTCCATCGCACCAGTGTGAACCGTCCCTGAATTCGCATGGAACAGACATCGCATGTGATCTGCACAGAAATGCGGTGCAAATCACATGTCTATGTTCGCAATAGTGCAAACCCAGGTGCAATGTTTGGCTCGAGTCACACCTATGCATGTTGCTTTTGAGTGTTTTAGCAGTGCTTTTTGCTGTGCCTTCTGCTTTTTCAGACATGCGTTTTTGATGCGTTTTGTGTTTTGGATTCTTTTTTTCTTTTTAATTGGCCAACTTGTTGTTGAGCAGATTAAATAATGCAAAACACGTCAAAAATGTGATAAAAAAAAGCACTACATGCTTTTCTGCTGCTTTTCCATTGAAGTTTATTGAAACAAATAAAGCAGCGTTTTGCGTTTAAAAAAGTCCCTGACCCTTTCCTAAAACGCAGAGGCACAAAATTGCATTGATGTAAACGTGTTCCATAGGAACCCATGTTAAAAGTAATGTCCTGCGTTTCTGCAAAAAGCACGAAAAAACTCATTAGAGTGAACCGAGCCTTATCGCTATGGTGTGTTGGCATCTGTGTATGGTGCTGCAGGGCATTTTTGAAAAGCGCTCAGGTCCTTTTTGACTGCTTTCATGCATTTTAAGAGCTAGTTCACACCACAAAAACACCCTCCAGATTCATTCTGGATTCTGCATACCCATTTTTTATGCGTTTTTTTTATACGTTCCAGTGCATTCTCATTGCATTTTGATGCATTTCCAATATAAATCCTGTATAATCAAGAATAATAATTTCTGACTCCAAATGCTTTTTTTCTTTTTTTTTTCTTTTTCCTGTTTTTTTTTTTTCATTGTACTAGAGTCCAGTGCATTTTTGATGCGTGTAGGTGCGTTCCGGTGCATTCTTTAAGCGTTTTACTGCGTTCCAGTACAGTTCTGTGCAGGAAAATTGCATCA
This sequence comes from Pelophylax lessonae, assembly GCF_965119305.1. NCBI lineage: Eukaryota > Metazoa > Chordata > Amphibia > Anura > Ranidae > Pelophylax > Pelophylax lessonae. Next base: position 355,361,172 of record NC_138771.1, on the reverse strand, counting down.
TTTTCTTTTTTTTTTTCTGGAACTGGAACTGCAAGCACTGGTATGAACTATGCCATTGAAATCCATATTACCTACTTTCTATGTGTTTTGGATGTAGAAAAAAAAAACAATGGAACGCATGTGGTGTGAACTAGCCCAAAGGTCCATAGAAGTCAATGCTAATGCCTAATGGTGCCCATACACTCGAAAGTAAATCGCTTGAAAATCTGTCATGTGCGCAGTTCGTTTGTTTTTCGTTCAGGTAATGGGCACAAATCGATAATCGGTTGTGACGTTTTTGAGATAAAAAAAATGTAAACGAAAAGTTTGGAAAACTTGTGCCGAACGGCAATAATTTGAAAAGTTAATGTATTTCCTGTCAATTAAAAAAAAAAATGTTGGTACAGTGCATGCATGTGTAAAATACAGAATAAAGAGCATAGCAATAGTACACACAAGAAAAGTACAACCATTGAGATAGTTCATTTTTATATACCCATTTATTTTTCTGTGAATGCTTCCTAAAAAAAAAAAAAAATTAAGGAAAATCCAAAAGAGTCCAAAATAATGCAATAATAAAAATGAATAATGGTTTTAAAATCGGTCATTACATGATCGTAATATCGTTTGCTCTCATGACTGTGTATTCATATTTAGAAAATGCTTTTGAACAATTTTTCGACTGCTGTATGGCTAGCATAAGCCTAGGTTCTTACCTATGCGGGTTAAAAAAAGCACGTCATTGCATGCGCATACCTCCCAACTTTCTGATATGAGAATGAGGGACACCGATTAGCAAATGTATGTAGGCATAGGACACACCCCCTGCCACGCCCCCTTATCCACTTACAGACCGCCAGCAGTACATATATTGTGGCAAGTCAGCTCTGTCCTGCGAAACGACATACCTAAACATCGCTTCGCGGGACCGCTAGCGGGGACACGCGCGAGCCCATTTGCTACAGGGGGGAGCAAATTTGCAGGCACCCACGAGCGCTCCCCATGGAGACAGAACAGCGGTCTGCCATTGTAAACACAGCAGACCTCTGTTCTGTCAGTAATGAACACAGGGATCCTATGTTCCTCCTATTTAGGAACACAGGTCTCTGTGTTCATGCAGCAAGCCCATCCCCCACACAGTTAGAAAGCACCCCCTAGGGACACATTTAACCCTTTGATCGCCCCTGGTGTTAACCTCTTCCCTGTCAGTGTCATTAGTACGGCAACAGAGCATATTTTTAACACCGATTACTGTAGTAATGTCACTGGTCCCCCCAAAAGTGTCAAAAACATCAGTTAGGTGTCCGCTCTGTCTGCCGCAATGTCGCAGTCCCGCTAAAAAAATGCTGATCGCCGCCATTACTAGTAAAAAAATAAGTAAATTAACAAAAAATTACCTGAATCTTTCCCCTAGTTTGTAGATGCAATAACATTTGCGCAAACCAATCAATATACACTTATTGGGATTCTTTTTAACAAAAATATGTAGCAGAATACAAATTGGCCTAAAAGGATGAAACAATTAGATTTTTACATTTTCTTTATTGGGAATGTTATATAGCAGAAAGTAAAAAAATATATATTATTTTTTTCAGAATTGTTGCTTTTTTTTGTTTATAGTGCAAAAAGTTAAAATCGCACAGGTGATCAAATATCACCAAAAGAAAGCTCTATTTGTGGGGAAAAAAGGACATCAATTTTTTTAGGGTACAGTGTCACACAACCACACAATTGACAGTTAAAATAACACAGTGCCATATTGCAAAAAAAAATAATAAATGGCCTGGTCATTAATGGGTAAATCCTTCCAGTCCAGAAATGGATAAAGAAGAACTATACAAAAAAAAGATTAGTTAAACCCACAAGTGCTTTTTTTTACAACTACTATTCCTTTATATTGGCTTTTGAAATTTACAAATGCAGAAATGTAGAAATTGGATGAAAGGTTTATCACTGGGAAACACTTTTTGAAAGAAAAAAAGTGCATTTTATATAAAAACTATATAGATCAGACCAAAATGAGGGAGAAATGATGAGGAAAGAGGGATGGAGGGACTTTGTTCCAAATCAGGGACAGTCCCTCGAAATCAGTGACAGTTGGGAGCTATGTTTAATCAGCGGATGCTGGCGGAAATCATGTGATAACAGCGGGAGCAGGTCACCAGCGGCGCGTGCGCACCAGACCCGGAGGTGTCAGATTATGTACTAGCAGGGCTTTTTTTCCCAAAGAATAGGTGCAGGAACTCTCCCTTTCTGAGTCACCCCTTTTCTCTGTCCCTACCCACCTCCAAGGAATGTTCCTTGGTCCCACCCCTTGCCCATTTCTCAGTACTGCCCTTTATGGAGAATACAGAACCAAGTATAACTTTTTTGTGGCAAGTAATTTTTATGTAATTTGTTAGCAAGAACAAGAAAAGCAGTAAAATATATCCCCTGCAGCCAGCAACAATAATAGACCCTACATCAACAATAGAGCCCCCCCTCCCCCCCCAAAAAAAAATAATAAATGGACCACCCACAACAGAAAATCCCCCAGAACAACAACAGACCCTCAGCAACTATAGACCCCGGCAGCAACAACAAATCTCCCCACAGCCAGCATCCACAGATCCCTTCCTCAACAGTAGACCCCTCCCAGCAACATAAGACCCACCCCACCAACAATAGATCCTCCACCAATAACAATAGATTCCAAAGCAACAATAGACCCACCCCGTGCAAAAATGGATCCCCTCCAGCTAAAATAGACCCCCCAGCAGCCAGCATCATTAGACCCTTCAGCACACCCCAGCACCCCTTGCATACATTTAGTACTGGAGGTGCCGGAACTGCGTTCCCCCACGTTCCTGCTGAAAAAAAAGCCCTGTGTACTAGGTATGTGATCTGACACAGAGCGACTGCCCTGCTGTAGTATATGTACGGTGGGCGGTCCACAAGTGGTTAAAGAGCAACTAAAGAGGGGATACTCACCTTCCCAATGCTCCCTTACTGGAGATGACATCTTCTCCTGTGTGCTGGGTTTTGCCCATCTGCAATGGCCGGCGCGGCATGACGTCACTCATTTCAGCACACAGGATTGGTCCGGCTGCTGTAAACAGAGCTGCGCGTGTGCACCTTAGTTTACAGTCTGTGGATCACTGTGAGCAAGCCAGTTAGGTATGTGTTCTTAAAATTCTTGCCTGATCACAGTGTATGATGGCGGAACTTTAGTTCCACTTTAAGCTGCAAAGGCAGCAGACGGGGTGGACACATGCCAGAGCAAAAAATAAACCCCCGCCACGTTAGGCAGGCAAAAGAAATGGGCTAGTGCGTCATTTACAAGATTAAAACAGGTGGTGAGACAATGACGTATTGCCTCCTCAACCTTCTGTCAAACACCTCTGAAAAGCTATCCAGCAGCGGATTGCTTTTCAGAGACACGGCAGTCCTTGTCCATTGGATAAACATAGCCATAGAGTCTGCATGCACTTAACCACTTAAGCCCCGGAGGATTTGTCTGCTCAATGATCAGGCCCTATTTTGCGATTCAGCACTGTGTGACTTTAACGGACAATTGCGCGGTCGTGCGACGCTGTACCCAAATGAAATTGATGTCCTTTTTCTCCCACAAACAGAGCTTTTTTTTTTGGTGGTATTTGTGTGTGAAAGGGGCATAAGCCTTTTTCTGACACTTGTTGTTTACAAGTTAAAATCAGTATTTTTTGCTAGAAATGTACTTAGAACCCCCAAACATTCTATATATACATATATATATATATTTTAGCAGAGACCCTAGAGAATAAAATGGCGGTCGTTGCAAAATTTTATGTCACACTGTATTTGTGCAGCGGTCTTTCAAATGCAATTTTTTGGAACAAAATACACTTTAACCACTTCCCTACCGACGTATAGGGAAATGACGTCGGCAGGGTGGCTTTATAGATCCGGGGGCGCGCAGCGCGGCGATCGGGGTGAGGCTCGTCCCTCGGACTGAGCCCAACCCGATCAAGGTAAACAGCCAATGAAATTGGCTGTTTACCACGTGATCGGCTGTGTCCAATCACAGCCGGTCTCAAATGTCAACAGAGAAACAAAGAACACGGTAACTAGCTGTCACCGTGTTCTCCTCCTCACACACTGATCCTGTGTGAGGAGGAGATTGTGGTAACTGCTAGTTACCAATTACAGTGCACCCCAAACACACTGATTGCCCCCCCCCCCCAATAAAGAGCACCTGTCACTAGCCCATCAAAGTACCTGTCACTAGCCCATCAAAGTACCTGTCACTAGCCCATCAAAGTACCCGAGTAGCTATCACCAGCCCATCATGTACTCTGATGACAGGTACTCTGATGGGCTGGTGACAGGTACTCGGGTACTCTGATGGGCTGGTGCGAGGTATTCAGGTACTCTGATGACGGGTACTCGGGTACTCTGATGACAGGTACTCGGGTACTCTGATGACAGGTACTCGGGTACTCTGATGACAGGTACTCAGGTACTTTGAGTACCTGTCACCGGAGTACCCAAGTACCCGTCATCGGAGTACCCGAGTACCCGTCATCGCAGTATCCGAGTACCTGCCACCTACCCATCAGAGTACCCGAGTACCTGTCACCTACCCATCAGAGTACCCGAGTACCTTCCACCTGCTCATCAGAGTACCTGACGCCTGAAGTACCCGAGTACTTGCCGCCTGCTCATCAGTACCCATCACTACTCATCAGTACCTATCACCTATCAGTATCAGTAATGATCATCAGTACCCATCAGTACAGTATCAGTATCACCTATCAGTATCAGTACTACTTATCAGTACCCATCAGTACCTATCACCTGCATGTTACCTGCCCATCAGAGTACCCGAGTACCTGTCACCTGCCTATCGGAGTACCCGAGTACCTGCCACCTGCTCATCAGTACCAGAGTACCTGTCACCTGCCTGTCACCTGCCCAGCAAAGTACCCGTGTACCTGTCACCCTTCATACAGCCACCATGTCCAAGTCCAAAAAGGTTCATATACGTCCTCCATTTAAACCTAAATACTGGTGTTATGGCAGCAGATAGCTGCCATAACCCTGGTATTTTTTTAAACGGTGGACGGTTGGCTTTCCTATAAGGGTGGTCCCAGAGGCGGATTCGCCGCGGGATACCCTTCCGGGATGGCGGAAGAGGTGCCCCCCTCCCGCCACGTTTGGTCCTTTTCCCCGCTTACCGAACCCGCCGGCAGCAGGAAAAACGATCTGGTCCCGGATCCTCACAGACAGGATGTCGAGTAAGGGCAAGCTTGCCCTCACTCGACTCTATGGTCTTGGAGGACCGGAGCTACGGCAAACGTCGTTGCCTAGCAACCGGTTTAAAGGTCCCTTTTTTTTTCTCTATCTTTTAGTGTACTTGTGAGATCTGAGGACTTTTTGACCCCAGATCTCACAAAAAAGAGGTCCTGTCGTGCCTATTTATATTACAAGGAATGTTTACATTCCTTGTAATAGAAATAAAAATGATAAATTTTTTTCTTTTAAACGGTGTAAAAATAAAAAATAATAAATAAAAAAAATTAAAAAATTAAAGCGCCCTGTCCCCGTGAGCTCGCGCGCAGAAGCGAACGCATACGGAAACCCCGCCCACATATGTAAATGGTGTTCAAACCACACATGTGAGGTATTGCCGCGATCGTTAGAGCAAGAGCAATAATTTGAGCCCTAGACCTCTTCTGTATCTCTAAGATGGCAACCTGTAGAAATTTTTAAAATGTAGCCTATGGGGATTTTTAAGTACCAAAGTTTGCCGCCATTCCGTGAGCATGCGCAATTTTGAAGCATGACATGTTGGGTATCTATTTGCTCGGCGTAACATTATCTTTCACATTATGGAAAAAAATTGGGCTAACTTTACTGTTTTCTTATTTTTTAATTCAAAAAAGTGATTTTCTTTCCAAAAAAATTGCGTTTGGAAGACCGCTGCGCAAATATGGTGATACAAAATATTGCAATAATCTCCATTTTATTCTCTAGGGTCTCTGCTAATATATATATATATATATATATATATATATATATATATATATATATATAATGTTTGGGGGTTCTAAGTAGTTTTCTAGCAAAAACAACTGATTTTAGCTTGTAAACACCAAATGTCAAAAATAGGCCTAGGCAAGTGGCTAGGATGCATGATGGTGCTCCTAGGATGTTGGGCCCCTCTATATGGCTAGGCTGTGAAAAAGTCTCACACATGTGGTATTGCCATACTCAGGTGGAGTGGCAGAATGTATTTTGGGGTGTCATTTTTGCTGTGTACATGCTATGTGTTAGGAATATGACAACTTTGTGTAAAAAAAAAAAAGTTTTCATTTTTTTCCCACATTTTCCAAAAAGTGTGGAAAAAAATGACATGTTCAAACGACCCATAATGCCTCATAGAATATACGTTGGAGTGTTTGCTTTCCAAAATGGGGTCATTTTGTGGACTTTTCCGTTGTATTGGTGCTCTAGGGCCTTCAAAAGTGTGATAGGTAGTAAGAAAGTTTTATGTGTATTTATGCTCCTAGAACGCCTGAAGGAGTCTCTTTTTGTGGCCAGGCTGTGTAAAGCCCCGTACACACATACCGAATGTCGGCCGAACGATCGGCCGTCTTTTGTCCGGTGCTGTCCTGTCGGCTGAAAACTGCAAAAGACTGCACATGAATTTTGTCGGCCAACAACAGCCGACTGCAGAAGTGATGTCATGTGATGGTTAACTTTCCATGTGTTTTTTCTTCTCTGAGCATGCCCAGTCTTGCTAATCGGCTGTTTGTTGGACGAATTCTGTACTGACTGGCGAACAATCGGCCATTCTGGTGTTGGCCAACAAAAATTTTAATGCCTGCACACCCGATTCTGTTCGGCTGAAAATGCGCTGTCGGCTGTCGGAAGCATCATACTAACAAGCCTACAATCGGCCGATCGGTCGTCGGCCTAATATTTACGGCCGACAATCGCTACGTGTGTACGGGGCTTTAAAGTCTCACACATGTGGTATCACCATACTCAGAAGGAGTAGCAGAATGTATTTTGGGGTGTCATTTTTGCTGTGTACATGCTATGTGTTAGAAATAGCTTATAAATTGACAACTTTGTGGGAAAAAAAAGAAAAAAAATTTTTTCTTAATTTTCCCAAGAATTATGGGAAAAAATGATAACTTCAAAAAACTCACCATGCCTCTTACTAAATACCTTGGACTGTCTACTTTACAAAAAGGGGTCATTTGGGGGGTATTTGTACTGTTCTGACATTTCAGGGCCTCAAGAAAGGAGATAGGCCGTCAGTACATCCGGTGTGATCAATTTTCAGCAATTGGTACCATAGCTTCTAGACTCAATAACTTTCACACAGACTAAATAATATACACTAATTTGGGTTAATTTTACCAGAGATATGTAGCAGTACAAATTTTGGCCCAAATGTATGAAGAAAAATTAATTTTTTGCAAAATTTTATAATAGAAACTAAAAAAAAGTTTTTTTTTTTTCAAAATTTTTGCTCTTTTTTTGCTTATATCACGATAAAAAAAAAAAAAAAAACCCAGTTGTGATCAAATACCACCAAAAGAAAGCTCTATTTGTGTGAAAAAAATGATAAAAATGTTGTTTGGTTACAGTGTAGCATGACTGAGCAATTGTCATTCAAAGTGTGAGAGCGCTGAAAGCTGAAAATTGGTCTGGACAGGAAGGGGGTCTAACTGCTCTGTATGGAAGTGGTTAACCACTTTACGTCTGCTCACATTGCTGCTACTGCAGCAATGTGGCTCGTTATCGTCCAGTGACGTAGACCTACGTCGCTGGACCCCTCTACTTGTGGGCGGCGCGCGCGCGCCGCCGGAGGCTCGCTCCCGCTGTATTCAGTCACAGCGGGAGTCGGGCCAGGGGAGGAGCAGCGGCAATCGTCAGGGGATCGAGTGTGGAGATCCGCCCTCTTGTGTAAACAAAGCGGGCGGATCTCTTAAGTGACAGACAGTGACAGATTGCAGGGTTCAGCATAGCTGAACCTGCGATCTGTACTTGTGTCACATAGTCACCTCCCCCCACACACGTCACTAAGCACCAGGCATACATTAACCCCTCCCTCTCCAATAAAATTAACCCCTTCCCTGCCAGTGTCATTTTTACAGTAACAGTGCATATTTATAGCACTGATTACTGTAGTAATGTCACTGGTACCCCCAAAAGTGTCAAAAATGTCAGTCAAGGGTCCGATCTGTCCGCCGCAATGTCGCAGTCCTGCAAAAAAAATTGCAGATCGCCGTCATTATTCGTTAAAAAAAAAAAACACCAAAAATGACAGAAGTCTTTCCCTTAGTTAGTAAACGCAATAAATTTTGCGCAAACCAATCAAAATACGCTTATTGCGATTTTTTTTTACCAAAAATATGTAGCAGAAAACAAATTGGCCAAAAATGATAAAAAATTTAGATTTTTACATTTTTTTTAGGGGAATTTCATATAAAAAATGTGAAAAATATTGTTATTTTTTCAAAATTTTCGCAATTTTTGGTTTATAGCGCAAAAAGTAAAAATTGCACAGGTGATCAAATACCACCAAAAGAAAGCTCTGTTTGTGGGAAAAAAAAGGACGTAAATTTCGTTTGGGTACGGCGTTGCATGACTGCGCAATTGTCAGTTAAAGTCGCACAGTGCCGAATCGCAAAAAGTGGCCCAGACGTAAGACAGCAAAATCCTCCGTTAGTAAAGTGGCTAAAGTAATTGTAAAGTCTCATTTTTTTTTTTGTTAAAATAACTGTAGAACCGTACTGCTAGGTGCTAGGTAAATGCTTAGTGGGCCTTGTCTGCCTAACAGCAGGGCTGTGATTTATTTAGTAGGGTGCCAGGGCTTCCAGGTGTGCTTGTTGAGGGGAGAAGTATCCCCACTGGCTCCTGTGAGAGGTTTCTCATAGGGCAGTGGAGGAAGCCCAATTAGGGGACACATCCAGGCTTGTAACTACCCCAGAAGGCAGATTAGACTGCAAAGGATTCTGGGAGTGGGTATAAGTTTGGGGTAAGTGCGTAACAGGATGTCTTTGGCGGGAGCAGAGTCCCAGGAGGGAGAGTGCGGCTGTCTCTCCTCCTGTCTGAGGAAGGTGGATGTCTCAGGGTGTCGCCTGAGGATCCAGAGAGTGTTGAGCTGAGCTGAGGGGATCCGGTGTGCCGAGAGCCTGCAGAGCGAGAGAGGGGTCCAGTCCCAGGAAAGCCTACACAGGTCGTGAGTAAGGAGGATTGTCCCTGGGGGTCTGCCTAGAGTGAGAGGGCACCACTCCGGAAGAGGTTCTGGGATCCAGTGCCAGCTAGCTGAAAGGTGGTACCTAGGTTGAGGACCCTGAAGTACAGAGGGGGGTACATAGTCAGTGAACCCCGAAGCGTTTAAGGTTAAAGGGGGCACTTGCATATGGGCCCTGAATTGGACAGAGTGTGACAGTTGAGAGTTGCAGCTTTACAGAAATCTACAGAGTATTACCTCAAGCCAGTGCAAGGCAGGAGGGAAGTATTCAGTGACTTTGCAGTACTGCAGTGTCAGTAATTCTATAATTCACAGTCTTGGGTCTTCTGAACTTATTGTCGAGGATCTAGCACTTCTATCAAGCTACAGTGTGTTCTCAGTGTCAGTGAGCGCTGGCTGGCGTCGGCTGGCGTCAAGGAAGCGCCAACGGGCATTTTTCTAGGATTAAGTCCCAAGTGTAATTAGTTAAGCCTAAAGGAGTATCCTTCTCATTCCCTTCTCCCATCCCCTTTTCTAAAATAAAAACCACAAAACCAAGATGCCGGAGTCGTCCATGTCTCAGTTCTCACACCCAGGGTCGCAGCTCACATGGGCTGGAGAGGTAACCAGTAACAATGGCAGACCCACATGACCTTCACTACACAGAGATTTATTTTGGGGAGTTTTATTGCACTTACATTCATCCGTCTGGTAAGGAGGAAACCCTACAGGTGGTGGGATTCACAGACACTTCTTTTGGAACTGTATTGAACATCACTTGGTTCCCATCTTGGATCCATTATTAAGTTTGCGTTTATGCACTTTGGATAATTATGGACTTTATGGACACTAGTCACGTTTAATATTTATTATTGAATATTTATTATTGAATATTTATTCATCATCACGTTATTTGTTTACATACACACATAAGTTTGTTTGTGTTTTCACAAATGAGAATTTATTTAATTTTTATAGCGCACCAGACTATTTATTAACAAACATGTTATACTTACCTCCTCTGTACAGTTGGTTTTGCACAGAGCAGCCTGGATCCTCCTCTTCTCGGGTCCCTCGTTGCTACTCCTGGCCCTTCCCTCCTATTGAGTGCCCCCACAGCAAGCAGCTTGCTATGGGGGCAACCAAGCTGAGCTGCAGCTCCGTGTGTCCATTCAGACACGGAGCTGCCGTTCAGCCCCGCCCCCTCTCTCTCTCCTGATTGGCTAACTGACTTTGATTGACAGCAGCGGGAGCCAATGGCACTGCGGCTGTGTCTCAGCCAGTCAGGAGAGAGAGTCCAGGACAGCCGAGGGACTTGTGGACATTGCTGGACAGAAAGGGGCTCAGTTAAGTATTAGGGGATGCTGGGTGGGCTGCTACACACAGAAGGTTTTTTATCTTAATGCATAGATTGCATTAAGATAAAAAAAAACCTTCTGACTTTAATACTCCTTTAACCACTTGCCTACAGTGCACTTTCACCCCCTTCCTGCCCAGACCAATTTTCAGCTTTCAGCGCTCTTACACTTTGAATGACAATTGCTCAGTCATGCTACACAGTACCCATATGAAATTTTTATCATTTTTTTCACACAAATAGAGCTTTCTTTTGGTGGTATTTAATCACCTCTGGGTTTTTTATTTCTTACAAAAAAAAAGTTTTTCTTATTTTCTGTGAGTAAATTTTGAAAATAAATACATTTTTCTCCTTCACTGATGTGCGCTGATGAGGCGGCACTGATGGGCACTGATAGGCTGCACTGATGGGCACTGATGAGGTGGCACTTATGGGCACTGATGAGGTGGCACTTATGGGCACTGATGAGGTGGCACTGATGAGGAGGTACTAATATGCCGCACTGATGAGCACTGATAGGTGGCACTGATAGGCGGCACTGATGAGCACTGATAGGCGGCACTGATAGGTGGCACTGCTGGGCATTGAGAGGTGGCACTGATGGGCACTGAGGGGTGGCGCTGAGAGGCGGCACTGATGGGCACTGAGAGGCGGCACTGATGGACACTGATGGGTGGCACTGATGGACACTGATGGGTGGCACTGATGAGCACTGATGGGTGGCACTGATGAGCACTGATGGGCAGCACCATCAGTGCCCACACTCAGTGCCCATAGTGCTGCCAGTCAGTGCTCATCAGTGCCTAGATGAGCAGGCACTGATGGGCACTGACTGGCAGCACTATGGGCACTGATTGTGGGCACTTATGGGGGGCACTGTGGGCACTGATGGTGGGCAGTTATGGCAGTTTATTTCACTCTTGTGTAATCAGGGCACTGGTGATCAGTGCCCTGATTATATTTTTCTGTGTCCCCTATGAGGAAGTGCCGCTGATCGTGACAGTGTGAGCCGAGGAGAGCCGAATAACGGCACTTCCTCATTTACATGTGACCGGCTGTGATTGGACACAGCCGATCACATGGGTAAAGAGTCATGTCATTGACTCTTTACGGAGTTCGGGATCTGTTGCTAGGACACGGCGCGGTCACGATCGCCGCTCCGTGCGCCCCCGGGGACGCGCGAGAGAGGCTGTTCTGGTGCGCCGTCACATGACGGCATCCCAGGATAATAGGATAATTTGACGGCGGGCGGGTAGTAAGCGGTTAATGAGTTAAAAAAAAATGTAAAGTAAGCCCAATTTTTTTTTGTATGATGTGAAAGATGCTGTTACGCCGAGAATCATGATCTTTATTCTAAGCAAAAAATATTGTGATTCTCATCTTATCCAGAATCGTGCAGCTCTAGTTTGTAGACGCTTTAACTTTTGCACAAACCAATCAATACTCGCTTATTGGGATTTTTTTTTTTTTTTTTTTTTTACTAAAAGTATGTAGCAGAATACATATTTGCCTAAATGGATGAAGAAATCAGATTTAATACATTTTATTATTGGATCTGTTTTATAGCAGAAAGTAAAAAAAATTGTTCAAAATTGTCGGCCTTTTCTTTTGTTAATAGTGCAATAGTGCAAACGCAGAGGTGATCAAATACCACCAAAAGAAAGTTCTATTTGTGGGAAAAAAGGTCACGCAGTGCCATATCGCAAAAATAAGGGCCTATTTGTGAAAGGGGGGGAATCTTCCTGAGCTGAAGTGGTTAACAGGAGTAACGCACAGTATTGCTGGACATTGCGGTGTATAGACACACCATATAAGTGGTGGTAGCGTGTCCTAGTCTAACAATGGAGGTCAGTTGAGGTAAATATCAGTGTAATCATGAAGTAGTGAAAATGACCCGGCTGTACACAGCCACTTGCAGATGTCATCCGCTCTTAGCTTGAGCTCAGTTTCCATGGCATCATCTTGTTTCCAAGTAATACTCGGGTGGAGATTGAAAACTTCACATAACCACTCTGTGAAATATGTGCAGGAGTCAAATTAGGGTTGTCACCTCATCCCTTTAAACCAGGACACACATTAATTACACAGGTTCTGTGGTGGATTAAGGTGGTAATTAAACTCACTTAGTGACTTATGTGTATTATATCAGCCTCAGAACCTGTGTAACTAACCACTTGCCGACCAGCCGCTGCAGATATATGGCGGCAGGTCGGCAGCAGTGGCGGCTGGCGCCCCATGGGTCGGGGGAGTGGAACACACCAGCTCCAGCTCCAGCCCGCACACCCCCCCCCCCCCGGTCGCTGGCTCACCCACCCTGGACTGACGGGCTTCCCCTGCGTCTCCTCCCCACTCCTCCTTCTTCGCCAATAGGAGGGCTTCTCCTTTTGGCCAATAAGGGAACGGTGAGCCGCTTCCTGATTGGCCAGGAGGAGAATCCATGTGGCAATAGCAAATATTCATTTAAAAAAAAAAAACCCCATTGGAATCCGGCGCCCTGCATGTAGATTAGGGGGCCAGATGCATGGATAGGGGGGGGGGCGGCGCCCCTGCGACCCCACTGGTCGGCAGGTTCCCACGAATCGCCGTACCCATGCGGCGCTTAGCGAGAGTGATTGTGGGGGCGCAGTACGGAAGCTGATCTGCTGGGCCAGCGGTTGCAAATTGCTGCCGGGGCACCCGCGATCGCTCCCCGTGGAGACAGAACCGCGGTCTGTTTAGAACAGCAGACCGTTGTTCTGTCAGCAATAAACACAGGGTTCCTGTGTTCCTCCTATTTAGGATCACAGGTATCTGTGTTAATTCCATAAGTCCATCCCCTCCACAGTTAGAAAACACCCTCTAGGCTAGTGATGGTGAACCTTGGCACTCCAGATGTTTTGGAACTACATTTCCCATGATGCTCATGCACTCTGCAATGTAGTGGAACATCATGGGAAATGTAGTTCCATAACATCTGGGGTGCCAAGGTTCGCCATCACTGCTCTAGGCTCACACTTAACCCTTTGATCACCCCTTAGTTAACCCCTTCCCTGCCAGTGCCATTATAACAGTAACAGTGCATATTTTTTAGCACTGATTACTGTAGTAATATCACTGGTCCCCCCAAAAGTGTCAAAAATGTCAGTTAGGGATCCGATCTGCCGCCGCAATGTCGCAGTCCTGCTAAAAATCGCAGATCGCCGCCATAACTAGTAAAAAAATAAATAAATAAATAAAAATGACATAAATCTTTCCCCTAGTTTGTAGACGTGATAACTTTTGCGCAAACCAATCAAAATACGCTTATTGGGATTTGTTTTTTTACTAAAAATATGTAGCAGAATACAAATTGGCCTAAAATTATGAAAAAAATAGATTTTTAAATTTTTGTTTTTATTGGGAATGTTCTATAGCAGTAAAAAATATTGTGGTTTTTTTTTTTTTTTTTCAGAATTGTCGCTTTTATTTTGTTTATTGCGCAAAAAATAGAAATTGCACAGGTGACCAAATACCTCCAAAAGAAAGCTCAATTTGTGGGAAAAAAAGGACATCGATTTTATTTTGGTACAGCTTCGCACGACCGCGCAATTGTCCGTTAAAGTATCGCAGTGCCGAATTGCAAAAAATGGCCTGGTCATTAAGAGGGAAAATCTTCCAGTCCAGAAGTGGTTAATTACACAGGTTCTGTGGCTGATTAAGGTGTTAATTAAACTCACTTAGTGCCTAAGGCTGGCCATACGCTATACAATTTTCTTATTCCATTTCCTTTAGATTTACCTTAAACTATGTAGTGCAAGGGCCTGCCTGACTGCATACAAATTGAAAGTGTTTAGGTTTGACCCTATATTACATGGTTTTGGTAAATCTAACGGAAAGTTGAACAAGAAAATTGTATAGTGTATGGCCAGCCTTAGGTCCCTTTCACACAGGCGGACCGTTCAGATCCGCCTGTCCGTTTTTTTGGCGGATCTGAACGGTCCCCCCATGCATCCCTATGGGGCATCGGATGTCAGCAGAGACATGTCTGCTGACATCCAATCCAATCCGATCCGTCAAATCTGGACGGATGGAAACCCTATTTTCCATCCGTCCAGCGGATCGGATCGGATCACAGTGCGGAGAACAGCTGTCATCGTCCTGCGTAGTGGGGGATCGGCGGATCGATCCCCCGCTGAGATAAACGGAGTCCGTCCGACGGACGGATAGTGTGAAAGACCCTTAGGGACTCCGTTTATCTCAGCGGGGGATCGATCCGCCGATCCCCCACTACGCAGGACGATGACAGCTGTTCTCCGCGCTGTTTGCCGAGACACAGCTGTCAGGTTCCCATGCATCTCTATGGGGGAATCGGTGGGAACGGGAATAGGGTTTCCATCCATCCAGATTTGACGGATCGGATCGGATGTCAGCGAACATGTCTCCGCTGACATCCGATGCCCCATAGAGATGCATGGGGTGACCATTCAGATCTGCCAAAAAAACTGACAGGCGAATCTGAACGGTCCGCCTGTGTGAAAGGGTCCTTATATGCATTATATTACCCACAGAACCTGTGTAATTAATATGTGTCCTGGTTTAAAGGGATGAGGTGGCAACCCTAATGCTGGCCATACACTAGCCGAAAAATCGTTGGAAAATCTGTCATTTGGCCCGTTACATTTTTCGTCCAGTTAATGGGCACAAATAGAAAATCGGTTTTAACTTTTCAGACCTGAAAAATCGAAGGAACAGTTTGGAAAATTCTGCCGAACTAATGATAAATTGAAAGGTTAATGTGTTTCTCTCCCGAACTGTTTACCCTAGGTATATGTGACAAACTGAACGAAAAACGGATTCATTTATGTCCATTGAACAATTTATCGTTCAAATTTCGGTCATTACATGAAGGCACGATCGTTTGCTCTCACGGCCGAGTGTTAGTTTTTCGAAAATAAGTTTGAACGATTTTTCGGCTAGTGTATGGCCAGCATAAGTCAAATAAAGCCGCCTCACACAAGGAAATCCAGAGCATCCATATTTCTGAAACTTCTCCTGATAAAAAGGAGAGCAGAAGGGAAATTCCAAGCTGGGTTTCAGGAGGAGACAGTAGCTGACCTTTATACAAGAATGTGATAAAACTCCTTCTGTGTGTGTGTGAGGAACACGATCATGTGACGGCCACTGCGCAGGTCACATGACACTTCAATAAAGGGAGAATGTTTCAAAGAAGTGCATCTATGAAGAAAATACATATGAGAATGTGTTTGTAGTCTATAATAGAAAAATTATGTTTGGAATCTGGTGGGTATGGGTGACAGCAAAAATGTTCATGTTTTAAGGTGCTACACATTCATTCAGATGCATCTATATTAATTAGACTTAAAAGAAGGACAGAAGATGAAAGGTCTGTCATTTGGCTGCTAAATATAACCAGAAATGTCTTCCACACCCAAAGAAAAGAGCTAGGAACTGATACACTTTTCATGCACTACATTGTATCCAAATGACATGTTAAAGTAGAACTTTAGGCCCCTTACACACAAGCGGACTGTTCAGATCTGCCTGTCAATTTTTCAGACGGATCTGAACGGACGCCCCATGCATCTCTATGGGGCATCGGATGTCAGCGGAGACATGTTCGCTGACATCCGATCCGTCAAATCCGGATGGATGTAAACCCTATTTTCCATCCGTCTGGCGGATCGGATTGGATGAGAACGGACAGGCGGTCCATTGCCCTCCGATTTCCCCAAAGAGAAGAATGGGGCCCTGACAGCTCTGTCCCCCTGCTAAGAAAAACGGAGTCCCCTGACGGACTACCGTGTGTGAAAAGGGCCATATGCAAAACGTTTTCTTCATTTTGGATAGAGGAACAGAGGGTTATAATCCTTGTCAGATCCCCCCCCCCCCATCTGTGTTCCATTGGGGAGATTTCCCTTCACTTCCTGTCCCATATCCAAACAGGAAGTGAGAGGAAAATTTTGCAACTTAAAGAGGAACTGCAGTCTGCTCACATAATTTGTAATACAAACATCTTTGTCATTCTGAGGCTTCCCTCCAACAACTTTTCATACTATTTGATATGTACTGTGATTCTGTACTTGCCAAATATGCTGCAGAAATCTCTCTCCGCTAAGTCTGGCTGCAGCCATTTTAACTGTGGGCAGCTGAAGCTGCTGACTGCTCACTTACTGGATAGACACAGACACAGAGACACACAGAGACATACACATATATACAGACACACACACACACACACACATATATATGCAGACACACACACTGTATATACAGACAGACAGACACACACATATATACACACACACACACATATATACACACACACACACATATATACACACACACACACATATATACACACACATATGCAGTATATACACACACACACACACACATATATATATATATACAAACAGACAGACACACTTACACCATTGCTTGCCTGCACATTTCTCCTCCCTTGATGAATACTTATGGATCTCTGCAGTCTCCTGTTATCTCTGCCCTCATCCAGCCCCCTCCAGCTCTGTGGCTCTCCTTGACTTTCCTATGACTCATCCCTCCCTCCCTCCCTTGCTGGCGAACTTCTACGAGAGTGAGAGAGAGAGCTGTGCATGATGTCATTTGCCTAGGCTAAAGACCAGACAAGAAAGAGGAAGTGGGCTGTATAGGGTATTTACTGGCAGAAAAAAAATGTTTTACAAAGTTAAAACAACAAGGGCAGAGGATTTAATAGATGGAAAGATAAAAAAATGACTGGACAGCCACTTTAAGGGAATTCCTTGGGGACCCCAGGTCACTAGAATTAGTTTCCCCATTGGAAGATTTCCCTTCTATTACTTTTCTGGGGACAGCCCAAAATTTGGGATTTTCTTTTACTTTCACTTTCAATGATAATGGTAAACAGAACAAATAGAGAGGCTGAATCTCCTTAATGGGGACACAGACAGCAAAAAAAATAGCAAGCGTTCTAGTCTCTCTCCACTCTATCCAAAATTTAAAAAAAAAGTTTGGCCTTTAGTTATACTTTAAAGTATATCTTAGGTCCCTTTCACAGGATCGGACTGATCAGGTCAGCCTGTCCGTTTTTCAGGCGGACCCGATCGGGCCACCCATTGTCCTCTATGGGGAGGCTGATGGCAACAAATACATGTGTGCTGACACCCGCCTGGCAACTGATCCGACAAGATCCACTGAAAACAGACGTACGCCATCTGTCCAGCGGGTCGGATGACAACCGCCCCATAGAGAAGAGCAGACAAGGACCTGTCATCCGCCTGCTAAGCGGGAATCAGCGGAGAGATCCCACACTAAGCAGACGTACTCTGCTCGGACCGTCGGACGGATCCGCCCCGTGTAAAAAGGGCCTAAGGCAAACCTTTTTTTTTTTCGTTTTGGATAGAGTAGAGAGGGATTGGGACCCCTGTCAGTTTTTATTACTGTCTGTACCCAAGTTAGGGAGATTCACCTTCTCTATTTGTCCTGTTTAGTGTTTACCATTATTATTGAAAGTAAAAGTAAAAGAAAATCCTATATTTTGGGTTATCCCCAGAAAAGAAATAGAGGGCAAATCCTCCAATGGGGACACTAGTTCTGGTGGTGACCAAGAAATTCCCATTAATTTGCAAGGATTTCCTCCCATTTCCTGTTTGGCTATGGGACAGAAAGTGAAGGTAAATCTCTCCAATGGGATACATATGGGAAAAATAAACCTTACAGTAGTTATAACCCTCCCTTACTGTATCCATAATAGGAAAAAAATGTTTTGCCTATAGTTTTACTTTAACCACTTGCCGACTGCCTAACGTAGATCTACGTCGACAGTCAGCCCCTCACAGGCAAAGCGACGTAGGTCTACGTCGCTAGCCTGTGAGGCTCTGGGGAGCGAGCGTGCGCCGCCGGAGGTGCGCCCCGCCTGAGGCGCGCTCCCACTCGTTCACTGACCCCCCCCCCGCGCGTGTGCCCGGCGGACCCGATATCCGCCGGGCACTCGCGATCGTCCGTTAGAGCGGGAGAAAGGCAGACGGCTAATGTAAACACAACCGCCTGTCATTCTCCCCTGTGTAAGAATGGAGATCACACGGTTCTACTATGTAGGACCGTTGATCTCTGTTCTTACACAAGTAGCCACATTCAATTACAGTTAGAAACACGCCCCTAGGGACACACTTAACCCCTCCCTCTCCAATAAAGTTAACCCCTTCCCTGCCAGTGTCATTTTTACAGTAACAGTGCATATGTATAGCACTGATTACTGTAGTAATGTCACTGGTAACCCCAAAAGTGTCAAAAATGTCAGTCAAGGGTCCGATCTGTCCGCCGCAATGTCGCAGTCCCGCAAAAAAAAACGCAGATCGCCGCCATTACTTGTTAAAAAAAAAAACAACAAAAATGACAAAAATCTTTCCCTTAGTTAGTAAACGCAATAACTTTTGCGCAAACCAATCAAAATACACTTTTTGCGATTTTTTTTTTTTTACCAAAAATATGTAGCAGAAAACAAATTGGCCTTAAATGTTAAAAAATTTTGATTTTTACATTTTTTGGGGGGAATTTCATATAAAAAAATGTGAAAAATATTGTTATTTTTGCAAAATTGACGCTTTTTTTTTGGTTATAGCGCATGATCAAAAAATCGCACAGGTGATCAAATACCACCAAAAGAAAGCTCTGTTTGGGGGAAAAAAAGGATGTGAAATTTGTTTAGGTACAGTATCGCACGACCGCGCAATTGTCCGTTAAAGCAACGCAGTGCCGAATCGCAAAATAGGCCATGGTCAGGAAGGGGTAAAATCTTCCGGGGCTTAAGTGGTTAAAGCAGTTGTATACCCCGCTTGGTGATATTTACTATAATAAGGCTTACCTGTAGGTAAAATGAATATCTCCTAAACCTGGCCAGATCACCAGATGAGAATGTGAATTTTGTGGAAAATAATGAACTTAATCTACTTTGGAATAAGACTGTATCATAACAAAACGTGGAAAAAGGAAGCGATGTGACTTCAAAACCCATTCTAGGAATTAGAAGTCCCAAATAAAACTGCAAAACAAGAACAGATATCCTGGAGCCCCTCAACTTTCAATCATGAGAACGCTGTGTGACATTTACCCTGTCTTACAGGGTGATCAGGTACAGCACTGGCACAATGATTTCCAATGGAAAGTGGACAGCAATTAATTTCGGAGCATTCATTTTTATCTGCCTACATCTGTGTCCATTCAGGTCAGAGTCTTTTTCCGCTATGATGAATCTAACCGGATATAAACAAATGTCCTCAATTTACTTCTATTCTATTTATGTCTGTCCTTTGGCAAGATCATTATCATCTATGATTACTTTCTTTAACAACTGAAAAAAGAATGCAAAAACAGTTAGAACTGATGTGAACTGAACTGACCTGAAGTACAAACTGATGTAAACTGAATTGAACCAAACTAAAAACAGATGTAAACTGATATAACCTGAATGAGTATTCATCAGTTTTTTCTTAGCAACAAATGTGACAGTACCAATAACATTGGTGAGAAAGTACCCTAATTTATAAGCCAGGAGTCAGTCAGTGGCTGTAACCAAGGAACACAATATGGCCCCTTTCACACGGGCTTTCCGATCAGGGGCACCTATCAGTTTTTCAGGCGGACATGATTGGATCCTCCATGCACCCCTTTGGAGCAGTGGATGTCAGTGGTGTCATGTCCACTGACACCCACTCTTTCCGATCCTGTCCGTGAAATCCAGATGGATGGAAACCCTATTTCCTGACAGACTCCATGGCAGCATACGTTTGGGTAGTCCCGCCTCCACTCCTACCCTATAGGACCCCACTCCCATAAATCCTTGCTCCCTTTCAGCATCCGTGTTCTTTTTTTGTCCTCCTCCATGCACCTGTTTGGTGCCGAATTCCTACAAATATGGTCGTTTTAAATGACGCAGGGTCATTGAGAGTCGGCAGGACCTGGTTTCCCAATAAGCCCTTGCTGCTGCGGGGTATGGGATGGGCAAGTTGAAGAGGAGCCGAGAAAATGCCTGACAAAGCAGGCTAATTAAGGCATGGCCGATGACCCAGCTGCGGTAGGGGGCCTCATTGTATTGCCCCAACGCTGGATTGGATGTCCTGGTGTCTGGCTCTAAATGTGTCCCTGGTGTCTAGCGCGAGGAGGGGTAAGTGTTTTTTTTTCCTTATTTTTATTCCTCTTATTTACCTGGTGGTCTAGCGCTGCCTGGTAGTCCGGTGTACGGACTCCTCGTGCTGTCCATATTCTTCCTGGTGGTCCGGGAGGCTCTGCGGACACCGTGGAACGCTGTGCGTTCCATCCCCGGCATCCTCGGTCGCTCTGCGCATGCGCGCCGACTGACCGAGAACGAGGCTTGGTTCGCGCATGCGCAGTATCGGCGAGTGCCGATACTGGCGCATGCGCAGTGCGCCGCGACCGTGACGTCACGGCCGGCGCCAAATTTAAACAGCTGTCAGTTCCACAGTCGGTGGAACTGACTATATAACACGGCGCCCAGTCCCTGGTCCTGTTCCCAGGAGCTAACACTCCATATTTTTGAGGTATGTGGGTCCCCTTTTTGGGGGGTCTTTTATTTTATGCCATTAGTGTATTTCTGTGCCAGTTCTTAGCATGATTGCATTGGTCTGTTTTAGTGATTACTGTTGCCCTATGGATCTGTCACCGTCTGTGACCAGCCCTCTCTTAGGTAGGTGCAGGGCTGCAGTGAGGGGGGGGAGCGGGACATACGGGTGGGCGCATTACTTTATTGCTTTATGTGTTCCCTTTGCAGCTCCTCCTCTAGGTCGGAACAACCGCAAGGCACGCGGGAGGACCGCCATGTTAATCCACAGCATCACCGTTCCTCCTCCTCCAAACATGGCTCATCCAAGTCCAGATACCATAGTAAAGACCGGTCACCTCCCAGGTCTTCACGCCAATCCAGCGAGACTAAATGCTGGGGCTGTGGTATACGTTTACTGGACGGAGGATCACTATGCGACTCCTGTTATTCTTGTGCAACGAGTGAAAGGGGAAGATCTGACCAACAAATTGAGTCCATGGTCAAACGCATAGTAAAGGATTCGCTGGCTGATCTTAATAGACGGCAATCTCCAGCGCCAGAGCCATCTGTATCTCCAGTTAGAGAGACCACTAGCGGAAGAGCCCTTGAATCCTCTGAGCCTAGCCATCCCTCGGTATTCGAGTCTGATAGCGATTCGGATCAGGATGAACCAAGTTTAGGATTCTCCTTCAATTTGGTTCCACCTTTGGTAAAGGCCGTCAGAGAAACTTTAAACTGGGAAGATCCAGTAGTCTCGGCTCCAAAGCAGAGGAAACTCTTTAAACAGCTGAGCAAGGAGCGGCTGAATTTCCCGTTCATTCCTGAATTAGGAGAAATCATAACGGAAGAATGGAGCAAGGTGGAGAAAAAGAATTCTATGGTTTCAAAATTGGCTAAGCTCTATCCATTCAAGGAAGAGGAAGTCAGACACCTGGAAACTCCTCCTCTGGTAGATGCGGCTGTCATGAGGCTAGTGAAGCATGTAACTTTGCCTCTTGAGGATACTGTCTCCTTCAAGGACCCTCTTGACAGAAAAATTGACACGGACCTGAAGCGTGTCTATCTTTCAGTAGGTGCTGCCTGTAAACTGGCTTTGGCCCTGGCTTCTCTGTCCAAAGCCATGGAAGTATGGGTGGACAATGTGGATGATTCCCTTAGAAGCTTCTCCGAAGATGCAGCTAAGAACTCTCCTATCCAAGAGTTGAAACTGGCCTCAGCCTTTCTGGGGGAGGCGTCTATTGATGTTATTCGCCTGTTAGCCCGGGGAATGCTATCATCTGTTACGGCGAAGCGTGCACTTTGGTTACGCCCTTGGTTGGCTGATCCTGCTTCTAAGCAGGTGTGGTGCCGCATTCCCTTTGAGGGTTCGTCCCTCTTTGGGAATAAGTTAGATAGCGCCATTTCTAAGGCTACTGGTGGTAAATCGGGCTTTCTCCCCCAGGATAGGCGTCTTTTGGGTCAAAAAAGGCCACCTCTTAGAAGACAAAATTCTGATCGTGCTAGGGAGGCACGTAGTTATAGGCCAGGAAGGGAGTTTGGAAGAAACTGGAAATCCAGGCAGTCTTCCTTTCGGAAAGGCCCCAAGAGCAATCCGTCTGGGGATAGAGACACCACAAAGTCCTTTTGAGATTGGGCCCGCTCAGGCCGGTCAGGTGGGGGGTCGTCTCTTTCACTTTCGACGGGTCTGGGCGGCCTCAATCCGGGATGCTTGGGTCCTCAACACGGTCTCTGCAGGTCATTCTTGGACCTTCATCAGTATTCCCGGAGACAGATTTGTTCCTACCTCCCTTCCGCGGACAGGAGACAAGAGAGAGATTCTCTTATCCTACGTAGACTCGCTAGTCACTCAAGGGGCAGTGGTTCCAGTGCCAGAATCAGAAAGAAGACTCGGAGTGTTCTCCCCTCTTTTCATGGTGCGCAAAAAGAGCAGCGCCTGGAGACCAGTGATAGATCTGACGCACTTGAATCGCTTCATCAAAGGAGAAAAATTCAAGAGGGAGACTCTATTCTCCATTCAGCAAGCCGTTAAACCAGGAGATTGGATGGTCTCGGTAGACCTGAAGGATGCATACTTCCACGTGCCAGTGGCAACAGAGTTTCAGCAATATCTGAGGTTCTCGGTTGGCCAACGTCATCTGCAATTTGTATGTCTCCCCTTCGGGCTTTCCACGTCGCCTCGTACCTTTTCGAAGGTCTTGTTAGCGGTGGTAGCCTTGATAAGACTGAGAGAGGTCCGTCTTTATCATTATCTGGACGACCTCCTTCTTTTGGCCCAAGACAAGTCTGTCATCCTGGAACATCTAGCTCTGGTCATCTCGTCTCTGGAGAAGTTCGGCTGGATCCTGAACAGAGAAAAGAGCCATCTGATTCCCACTCAGTCCCTGGTCTTTTTGGGCGCGCTGTTCAACACCAAGAACAGTACCATCTCTCTGCCAGAAGAAAAGATTCCGGTAATCAGGGACAGAGTGTCTATGGCTTTGTCGGCATTCCGTCTCACAGCAAAACAATGCCTAAGAGTAATTGGCACCATGGTGTCAACAGCCCCTATGGTGAAGTGGGCTCTCTGGAAGATGAGGCCTTTTCAGAGGGGTTTTCTTCAGCAATGGAACGGAGTCAGCAATTCTCAGAGAATAGTAATAACCGCAACCATGAAGAGCTGGCTTCCTTGGTGGCTACAGCTGAAGAATTTGCACAATTGTCACTCCATAGCCCCCATATCTTGGGTGATAGTGACATCAGACGCCAGCAACACCGGCTGGGGCGGTCATTGCGGAACAGAGATGGCCCAAGGGAAATGGGACCTTTTGTCTCGCCAGACTGTGTCCAACATCTTAGAACTACGAGCAGCCTTTCAAGTGTTACTAGCCTTCGGCCACCTCATTCGGGGCACCTCAGTCATGCTGAGGTTAGACAACACGACTGCAGTAGCCTATGTGAGGAGACAAGGTGGAACTCGCAGTGCATCCCTGCTTCGGGAAGTAGAGCCAATAATGACCTGGGCTCAGAAAAACCTGGTCAATCTGTCGGCAGTTTACATACCAGGGGCTCAGAACACACAGGCGGATTTCCTCTCGAGAACACAACTCAACAACAACGAGTGGTCGCTCCACGAGGATGTGTTCAACTGGATCCTGGCCTTGGGGTTTATCCAAGAAGTAGATCTATTTGCCTCCAACAACAGGAAGTTGCAGAAGTTTTACTCGAGGAACAGAGATCCCAGAGCATTCGGGGTGGTTGCCCTGACAGATTGCTGGAAGTTTCACAAGGCTTATGCCTTTCCCCCAGTGCCAGTCATCTTTCAATTTCTGCGGAGAGTCCAGATGGAGTCAGTCAAAGTGGTTTCAGTAATCCCGTTCTGGCCCAACAGACCGTGGTTTCCCCTATTATTCCAGCTGAGCTACCGTGATCCAGTCCCTCTTCCTCTCAGGGCAGATCTGCTGTCCCAGGGCTCCATCCTTCACCCATGCCCAGCCCGTCTGCACCTTCGGGTCTGGTTTTTGAGAGGGGAAGGCTGGAAGCGTTAGGATGTCCGGAAGTAGCCATACCAACTCTTTTGAGTGCTAGAAGACAAAGCACTAATAAAACATATGAAAGGATTTGGGCTAGGTTTACTTCTTTCCTAGAGTCCAAAGGAAAGTCCTGGTCATCTCCTTCCGTGCAAGATATTCTTTCTTTTCTTCAGTCGGGATTGGAGTTGCCTCTTTCAGTGAGCGCCTTGCGAGTCCAAGTCTCAGCCATATCCGCTTTCACAGGCATTTCCTGGGCTGCACATCCTTTGATCAGGCAATTCTTCAAAGGGGCAGTAAGGCTAAGGCCACAGAAGAAGCTGAGATTCATCAAGTGGGACATGCCTTTGGTCCTGGATTTCTTATCCTCAGTTGGCTCAAGTCTTGAAGATCCTATATCTGTGAAACATCTCACCCTCAAAACGGTCTTTCTGGTGGCCATCACATCTGCAAAAAGGGTGTCAGAGATCCAAAGTCTGGGAAGTAAGGAACCTTTTCTGACTTTTTTCCCGTACAGAGTTGTCCTCATTCCAATGCTGGGAGCAAGGCCTAAAGTCACGTCGGTCTTCCATGAGAACCAAGAAATTGTTCTCCCTACTTTCAATTCATCAGCCGAACCTCCGGAAGTCCATCCTCTGGATGTGGGCAACACGCTCAGACAGTACTTGGAAGCTACAGCCTCTTTTCGGAAGACAGATTATCTCTTCGTCATATTGTCTGGGAAGAACAAAGGTATGCGTGCCTCTTCAAGATCAGTTGCCTGCTGGATAATAGAGGCGATTCAGTGGGCTTATAGAGAGAAGGGCCTGGTTCCTCCTAAAGCAGTGACTGCACATTCTACGCATGGTGTTGCTACTTCATGGGCAGCTTCAAGACACGTCGCTCCGGATGTGGTCTGCAGAGCATCGTCTTGGTCGTCCATTCATACATTTATGTCACATTATTGTGTTGAGCCGGCGGCTCTTTCTTCTGTTGGTTTTGGTGCTCAAGTATTATCTGTTGCAGGTGTTAATTAAAATTTATCAGCATCTGCCCACCCAATTGTGTTTTGGCGAGTTATTTCCCAAACGTATGCTGCCATGGAGTCTGTCAGGAAAACGGAAAATTTATATCAAATACTTACCGTAATTTTCCTTTCCTGATGGACTCCATGGCAGCAGGAGTCCCCTCCCAGTTCCTGAGTAGGCTAGTTACAGAACACGGATGCTGAAAGGGAGCAAGGATTTATGGGAGTGGGGTCCTATAGGGTAGGAGTGGCGGCGGGACTACCCAAACGTATGCTGCCATGGAGTCCATCAGGAAAGGAAAATTACGGTAAGTATTTGATATAAATTTTCCGTTTTTCCATCCGTCTGGAGGATCGGATCGGATAGGATCGGATGAAAAAAGGACAGGCGGTCTGTTTTCTTCCGATCTCCCATAGAGGAGATCTGACAGGTCTGTCTCTGCAAAGTAAGTAGAGACGGAGATGTCACCCGCCTGCTCAGTGGGGATCGGCAGATCAATCCTCACTGAGCAAAATGGAAAAGCCCCTGTGAAAGGACCTCTACAATTGCCTATTAGCCCGTTAACGTTGTCTGGTGGGAAAGGTGAGGAAAAAGAAAAGAAAATATAAAAACTGAAAAAGCTAAAGCGGAGTTCCACCCGTTTTGGTGTTTAATAAAAGTCAGCAGCTACAAAAAGTGTAGCTGTTGACCTTTAATAAACACACACTCACCTGCCCCACGGTCCGGTGATGTGGCCACCAGGAGCCTCGGTTCTCTCCCTCTCCTCCCCACAGCACCGGCATCTCTAGTGTGGGCACCCGGCTGTGTCAGCTTGAGGCTTCACAGCAGGGTGCGCACTGCGCATTCGTGAGTCACGCTGCACGTCATAAAGTGGACGACCCATATCAAATCTAGGTACCCCCCAAAAAAAAATAAAATGACATGCCAAATGTGGCATGTCAGGGGGTCAGGAGCACTTAAAGCAGAAGTTCCACTTTTGGTTTTAAGGGTAATTCAGTAAAATGCTTTTATAGGATAAAAGCAGCTAAAAGATTTAAAGCGGTGTTCCAGCTGGGGGGGAATTAAAAGTCAGGAGCTACAAATACTGCAGCTGCTGACTTTTAATATATAGACACTTACCTGTCCAAGGAGACTGCGATGTCAGCATCCCAGCCGATTTTCGGATCAGCTGCGGGATGCTGCCGCCGCCATTAGTTCTGCGGGAAACCGGTAGTGAAGTTGGTTCCCCACTGCGCATGTGCAAAGCGCGCTGCATACTCTTATTGGCTCGGCGGCAGGGGAAGGAGGAGGGGGGCCGAACTTCTGAGGGACGGCGCCGTGGTGCTGTCTCCCTGAAGCAGGGAAGGGTACCTGTCAAAAAACAGGTACCCATTCCCCCCTCCCCCCTGAAAGGTACCAAATGTGGCACTGGAGGGGGGGAGGAAGCAGAGGAGCAGAAGTTCCACTTTTGGGTGGAACTCTGCTATAAGGGGACCAAGCTAAAATGGAGCATTGTAGGTCTATTCATGGAAGGAGACATTGTTTAAGAATGTCTCTCTTCTGTTGCTGATTTGTTTGATCAACTTCTGTGGAAGGGACATACTGGAAAATTTCTCTCAATCAGAGGCTGCTGCCACTGATTAGTGTATTCTGACAGTGTATTGATTTACAGGTGGAATTAATATACAGTCCTCCATATTGTACACTTATATTATTTTTTCCTGTGCTAGATAGTTAGACTTTATGGATGTGAGTGTGACGTCTAGACGCAGCTTTGGTTCTATAATGTTGTCCTTTTTATTTTTTTTAGGTGATGGACGGTTGTGTTGTTTTTTAACTTGCTCATTTTTTTGTGATTAATAAAGGCTTTTTGTATTTTTTCATTTGGTTTTACTATCATTTTTTGTATTTGGTCCGCTATACCCCTGAGGCTCATTATTATGGTCCTGTTGGCAGTTCTGTTCTTTTGTTCTACCCTCTTTTGTTGTGCAGCTGTCAGAATACCACAGCCCGACAGGGGAGATTTCTCCATCCACCTTGTTTGTGTGGATGGAGAAATCTGTTTTGTTTTTTGTTTTTCTTTTGTGCAGCCTATTAGATGAAAAAAAAAAAAAAAAAAAAAACTAACAGTGTATGGCCAGATTTGGACTTTGTGATCCTTTATTACTAAGAGGACCATGTATATAAAATCTTTCCAGCGACCTTTCAGATTTTTGAAAACAGGAAATTCAATAGACTCCTCCATCCATGCTAAACGCATGGATGAGGTTGTGTTCCTGGCTTTGACAGCTCGCTCCCTGGAGCTTCCGACATCCTTCTTTCTCTGGAGCTGCCGCAGTGTTATGGACTAACAGCTCCTCCGCAGGCAGGATGCTTTTTTACAGAGCCTCCTCCGGTCTCACACTTGTACAGCTGGTACCTTTCGTAAGTGGAACATTTTTATGTATTTTATTAACTTATAATGGTGTAGCACCCTACAGGTAGGTGCTAGGTAAATGTATAGTGGGCCTTGTCTGCCTAACAACATGGCCATGAATTCTTTGGTTATGGTGTCATGGTTTCCAGGTGTGCCTGCTGAAGGGGAAGTCTCCCCACTGGCTCCTGTGAGGGGGTTCTCATAGGACAGTGGAGGAAGCCCAATAAGGGGACACATTCAGACTTGTAACTACCCAGAAAGGCAGATTATGCTGCAAAGGATTCTGGGAGTGGGTATACGTTTCGGGGAAGGGCGTAACCTGGTGTCTTTGGCGGGAGCAGAGTCCCAGGAGAAAGAGGACGGCTGTCTCTCCTCCTGTTTAAGGAAGAGGATGTCTCGGGGTGTCGCTCAAAGATCCAGAGAGTGCTGAGCTGAGGGGATCCGTGTGCCGAGAACCAGTGGAGAGCGAGAGGGGTTCAGTCCCAGAAAAGCTTACACAGGTCGTGAGTACTGAGGATTGCCCCTGGGGGTCTGCCTGGAAAGTCAGAGGAGACCACTCCAGAGGAGTTTCTGGGATCCAGTGTCAGCTAGCTGTAAAGGGGGTACCTAGGTTGAGGACCCTGAAGTAGCAAAAGGGGTACATAATCAGTGGACCGTGAAGAGCTAAAGTGTAAAGGGGGCGACTGCAGTTTGGGCCCTGAAATGTGCAGAGTGCCAGTTGAGAGTTGCAGCTTTACAGTAATTCACAGTGAGCTACCTCAAACCAGTGCCAGGCTGGAGAGGGTGGTCAGTGACTTTGCAGTGCAGCAGTGTCAGTAGTTCTATGCTTCACAGTCTTGAGTCTTCTGGACCTAGAGTCGAGGATTCAGCACTTCAGTCAAGATACAGTGTGCTCTAAGCGTCAGTGAGCGCTGGCTAGCGTCGGCTGGCGTCAAGGCAGCGTTAACAGACATTTTCTAGATAAATTTCCGAATTGTACTTAGTTAAGCCTAAAGGAGTATCCCACTCATTCTCTTCTCCCATCCCCTTTATCTACAATAAAACCACAAAACCCAAGATGCCGGAGTTGTCAATGTCTCAGTTCTCACACCCAGGGTCGCAGCTCACATGGGCTGGAGAGGTAACAATGGCAAACCCACATCAGGCCCAATGCCTGGAAAACCTGCTACAATGAAAAACTGTACTACACCAAGAGTTTGCTTGGCGCTTCTCTCCCTTTTCTATCTTCTTTTGCATGGATGAAACAATCTTCCCTGCTGGCTATAATTTTCAGACAAGCGCAGCGCTCATGGCTGTTTGAATACCCGAACAGTGACTGCATTTTACTGGATGCAGTCACTGTTCGAACAACAATTTTACACCCTTGATCCCAGATGATTTTTCAATCAAAGTCTGTGGAGCTAGGTATTCCTGACAGGGCCAACCATGCCTCAAATGTTGGCAGAAATCTGAGCTGTGTATGGCCAGCTTAAGGGATTATGCTACCAGAAGTATCTTCGATATAAGGCTTATTTACCATGGATATTAAAAAAGAATAGCGCACACATGCAAAAGAAATTACTACTTTGAAGACAATCCATAAATAAAAATGGGGATTTGGTCCCACCATATGGCCATATAGTGCTCAAGCCCACCACTACGTCAAAGTACCCCATTATCAGTGGGTCCTACACTATCCATGAAAAAGAGATGAATCCAGCCTTTCTAACCCTTGGAGACAACACTCCTTGCTGGGAAAGATGTGCAAATGCACTACAGGTGACTCCTCCTATATCCACTTGATAGTGGACACTGATAGAGTACAGGTGTGTGTGGGGGGTGGGGTGGGTTGCTCAACCTCGGTAGTCTGGTCAGACCGAATACATAATGAACAAGCAAAAAATTTGGGGGAGCATACCCATGTATTTCTAAAGCTGGTGCAGCTATGAACCAAAAGACATGTATATTAAAAATTTTATTTATGGATTGTCTTCAAATTTGGTAGTAATTTCTTTTGCATGTGTGCGCTATTCTTTTTTAATATACATGTCTTTTGGTTCATAGCTGCACCAGCTTTAGAAATACATGGGTTTGCTCCCCCAAATTTTTTGCTTGTTTATTATGTATTCGGTCTGACCAGACTACCGAGGTTGAGCAACCCACCCCACCCCCCCCCCCACACACACACACCTGTACTCTATCAGTGTCCACTATCAAGTGGATATAGGAGGAGTCCCCTGTAGTGCATTTGCACATCTTTCCCAGCAAGGAGTGTTGTCTCCAAGGGTTGGAGAGGCTGGATTCATCTCTTTTTCATGGATAGTGTAGGACCCACTGATAATGGGGTACTTTGACGTAGTGGTGGGCTTGAGCACTATATGGCCATATGGTGGGACCAAATCCCCATTTTTATTTATGGATTGTCTTCAAATTTGGTAGTAATTTCTTTTGCATGTGTGCGCTATTCTTTTTTAATATACATGTCTTTTGGTTCATAGCTGCACCAGCTTTAGAAATACATGGGTATGCTCCCCCAAATTTTTTGCTTGTTATTTACCATGGATGCTTCTGGATATATATATCTTTGACCTGCTAGGCTTTGTTTTACAACCTGCACATATAATCATTATGTAGCAATGTAGCACCGTTTTAAATTTATAAGATAAGATCATTCTGTAGCTGAGTTCTTGGAGTGCCAACCATTACATGAACAGAAAGCCTGATGTTTTCTAGTCTGATATGTCTTGTGTAGGGGACATCAAATGTAGAGTTTTAAGTACACTGCCACTCGCTGTTTCTTCTTTTTAAGGGCTAGGTGGGCTTATTTCAGAAAGTTCACTAAACAAAACATGAGTTTCCCTCACAGGAGTTTTCAGCATTGCTTTGCTCATCAACATAAATGACATTCAGCCCTTTTGGCTCTCACTTGCAGCACTGCTGCCCTGGCCTTACACACCAGGCCCTTGTCTGTCTCCTGCAGACTGCTAGCTCACCAACTGGGTGCATATAGACAGCAGCCTCGTGCTGCACTGACTCCCACGTGGAGCCATCCTGACTCCTGGGCCAGACCTCCTGTCTGCAGGGGTGGTGCCCAGAACCTTGGTTCTGTCTTTATTAAAAGACTCAGACACACCTGCGCCATCAGTGTCCTGGCTAATCCTAAACCCTGGTTCTAGGATTGGAGATATCCTCCCACCCAGATCGCTGCGAAAACTCCAGGCTCCAGTTCCTGGACTTTAGAAAACAACGAGAAAACTTAACAGCCAGTTTCCTCTGCATTAGGCAAACCCCCTGGAGCCCATCAACCTCTCCGGTTGAGAATTCTTGGTCACAACCTCCTAGACCCTGGCAGGGCAATGCTCAGCCACACTTGATTTAGGCTCCGTTCACATCTAGGCGTTTTGGGGCGTTTTTGGGGCGTTTTTCTGCTCTAGGATCAGCTCTCAAAACGCCCAACAAGACAAATCCTATTCATTTCAATGGCCCCTGTTCACATCTGAGCGTTTTGAAGCTGTATACAAAACGCCCAACGCTCAAAAAAGTACATGAGCTTCTTTTTGGGCAGATTACAGGCGTTTTCCATTGATCTCTATTCAATCTAAAAACGCCTGCACAAAAATCGCGGCAAAAATCGCGGTAAAATCGCGGTAAAAAACGCCGCAAAAATCGCGGTAAAATCGCGGTAAAAACGCGCGAAAAACGCTACGCTCAGGTGTGAATGTAGCCTTAAGGATTCCACTTCTTGTTTGACTTTACATTGGACACATCATATAAACCAAGTGCAATGTCAGCAAAACAACAACCCTTTCTGTTAAAAAAGAATAAATAAATTAAAAACTTTCTCAATTATTACATCAATCTAGCCATTCATTCCTTTATTTGCAAATAAGGGCTTTTTACCAAAAATATGTTAAGATTGGGGAACAAGTACGATTTCCTCCTATGTTAGCACTATGTTTGACCCCCTTTGTTCCTAAAAAGTCTATTTCAGCTTCTTATAACTCATTAAAATAGCAGCAGATGTCTAAATATCAATCTCGTAAGTCTGTGATGAAATGGGCTCGAGATCTTAAAGTTTTACTAAACCCAGGACCTGCATTCACTATATACTCCCACAGTACACAAATTATGGACACACAATTATTTTAGAAAATAAAAACCTACTAAATACCTTTTCTCATCAGCAGTATATAGCAGTCTTGTGACTTCTATCAGTGTCTGCTTAAAACTTGTAGGAGGAGTTTTCAATCTCCCCTGATTGTCCTATAAGGCTGCATGACCCCTGACCCTCTGTCTGGACAGTGCTAATTGTCCCTGTGCTGATAACATGCAGTTATGCACCCTCCCAAAAAACATGTAGAAATTGGGTGGAACTTCCGCTTTAAGGTCTCTAACAGTCGGAATAAAAAAACAGACACTTCAGTTTAGAGTGCCAAATATTCCCCAGAGTACAATGTGAATGCCACAGGAACAGAACGTAATGTAAAAAATGTAAACTACTGAAGTATAATTTGATGCTGTATAATAAAAGAATAAAATATTTCAGAATGCTGTTTTTCTTATTCAGAATTACAAATGAAAAGCAGTAAACGTGTTACTTTATTATTTAATCGTAGTTTAACCTAGTTTAGTTTGAATATCGATGTATTATTCTGCAGTGGTCCAACTTCCAAGTCCTGGTGTAAATATAAAGTTGATGATGACTTGTCAAAAGTAGGACACTTTTAAAGATGATCTTTAATATCACTGCACAAATGACTAATTATTACATTTGACTAACACTAAACCCGTCACCCTCACATAAAATGTAAAATATGTACCTATGACATTAGTCACAAGCTTTTCCAATAAATCCTATAAACACGTAGGTTTCAAAAGACATATAAAAGGTTAACAGGATGCTCTCCAAAACCTTGAGTTAGGATCTCAGCAGGTAGAGCTGATAAAATGAAACTGCCAATGATTAACAAAAGCAGCAGCACATGAAGGTAAACAGCTGCTATCCCTTTGGAAATCTCCAATTAACTATCAAATGTCTGGTTGTCAGGTAGCAGTTCACTCAACAAATCACAAATGATGGGTTTACATTTTCACTTCTATGTAAACCAGTTCTGGACTAAAAGGATTTGCCCCCTTAACGAGCAGGCCATTTTTTGGGATACGGCACTGCGTTACTTTAACTGACAATTGCGTGGTCGTGCGACACTGTACCTTAAATAATTGATAATAATTAATAATTAATTGAAGTCCTTTTTTTTCCACAAACAGAGCTTCCTTTTGGTGGTATTTGATCACCTGTGTGATTTTTATTTTTTGCGCTATAAACAAATAAAGAAAAAAAAAAAAAACAGTATTTTTTACTTTCTGCTATATAACATTCCCAATAAAGAAAAATTAAAAAATCAAATGTTTTCATTGTTTTAGGCCAATTTATATTCTGCCACATATTTTTGGTAAAAAAAATCCCAATAAGCCTATATTGATTGGTTTGCGCAAAAGTTATCGAGTCTACAAATTGGGGGAAAGATTTATGTAATTTTTATTTTTTTATATTTTTTTACTAGTAATGGCGGCGATCATCGATTTTTAGCGAGACTGCGACATTGCGGCGGACAGATCGGACACCTAACTGACATTTTTGACACTTTTGGGGGGACCAGTGACATTACTACAGTAATCAGTGCTAAAAATATGCACTCATAGCATACATTATCCCAGTGAGGGGATTATATATTATGCAATAAATGTTCATTAAAAAGTTCATAAATGTATCCCAGTGCCAGTGATGAAAAACTGGGTTCACAAGTGTTGCTATGTCCACCACCAATAGCTGAAATTCAAACTCACCAGCCATTGGTGGTGGACATAGCAACACTTGTGAACCCAGTTTTTCATCACTAGCACCGAGATACATTTATGAACTTAACCACTTAAGCCCCGGAAGATTTTACCCCCTTCCTGACCAGGGCCTATTTTGCGATTTGGCACTGCGTGAATTTAACGGACAATTGCGCAGTCGTGCGACACTGTACCTAAACGAATTTGACGTCCTTTTTTTCCCACAAGCAGAGCTTTCTTTTGGTGGTATTTGATCACCTGTGCGATTTTTTGATCATGCGCTATAAACAAAAAAAAGCGTCAATTTTGCAAAAATAACAATATTTTTCAAATTTTTTTATATGAAATCCCCCCCCCCAAAAAAATGTAATGACAATCAACACAGAGCTATCTACAGGGGGAAGATCTATCTGTTTTTATCCCTGCAAAGCAGGGATGACAAACTAAAGTATGTTAGTAAAAGTAGCACACTTTACACACATTACATATTTTTAGGCACATGTTTAACCCCTTGATCACCCTAGATGCTAACCCCTTCCCAGCCAGTGTCATTAGTACAGTGACAGTGTATAGTATTATCACAGATCACTGTATTAATGTCACTGGTGATGTCAGTGGCAGTTAGTCAGTTAATGTCAGTTTTCACATTACTGTATAAGTCATTGATCGCTGCCATTAGTAATAGAAAAAAAAAATTCCAGTTTATATATACCATAGTTTGTAGGCCCTATAACTTTTTTTTAAACCGATCAATATACACATATAGCAGAAAGTAAAAAATGTATATATATATTTTTTTTCAATATATTTTTTCTTTTATATCACAAAACAAAAAAACAGTAGTGTTGAAATACCACCAAAAAAAAAAAATGATATAAATTTTGTTTGGGAACAGCGTTGCATGACCCTGCAATCGCCTGTTAAAGTAGCGCAGTACCGAATAGCAAAACAATGGCCTGATCACGAAGGGGGTAAAATCTTTTCAGGAGCTGAAGTGGTTAAAGGACAAGATTATTACTATACAGTACAGGGTGTGCTGGTGCTTATTTTCCTATATTGTATGGTGGTGCCATCCACTAATTCACTACAGCCTTTTCACATTGTATGGGCCTCTGCAATCGTGTAAATTAGACCTAAAAACAAGATACTGTATAATTGTTTTTGTTCAATTTTGTTTTAGCCATTTTGAAAGTTTTTATGTTTATAAACATTTATACATTTTTAATTGTTTGCTAAAAGATTTTGTTTTTGCAAATACATATTTAAGATGGGGCAAAGATATCACACTCATATAGCATTTGCATATTACAAATCATACTTTATTTTTGGGTATAGACAAATATAGACCCCATTGGAGGGGAGATTTCAAAATTAGAAATGGCCTGGATACACAGAATTAAATCTTATGTTCCATATGGTCTGAATGTAGATGTATATATAAATGCATTTATTAACAACTCTGCATTATGTGTTTGTTGACAATGGGTTCTGTAAGGTGTGTATTTTGACAGTTGTAAACCTTGATTTGAGTCCCGGTCTGCCCCTGGGGGGATTGAAGTACTGGAATAAATCCATTTAGTATTAAATGCATTGACAATAATATTTGTACCTGATATATATATTATCTTGAAATAGCGGGGTTAACGCATATATATATATATTTTTTTTTTATATAAATATAATTTTTTTTATATATAGTTTTATTTTTTAATTTTTATATTTTTATTTGTTTGAAACAATTACATTTTTGTCATAAGACGATGATCTAATGACGAAATAGTGGCCAATTTAATTTTTGCCCATAAGATGTCACCCTTTTAAGTTTTTGATATGGTGACCCCTTTGTACCAATTTATGAAGTTTCCTGTGTTTTTTGGAGAATCATGTATTGGTATAGGCATTTAAAGATGAAAATAAGAGCAGTTATTCATCAATTTGGACACGTCTTTTAGGAGCCATTCACGTAATAATGATATTAAATCCCATAGTGGCTCATTTAAGTGTCGTATACAAATATTCATATTTGTGGGCCAATGAAAAAGAAGATAGATGAGAGATGTTCCTTTAACATTTATTTTAATCTAGATTTTGTAAAGTTAACATCATAATTTATATTTTTTAGCTTACCATTATCTATTTATATATTTTTCAATGTAGGAGGTTTTGGGTTCCAGGTAATCTAAGTGAAGGCATGGTTCAGCTTCCTTCCGTTTTAAATGGGAGTTCAGTGGCCAGCTGAAGCTCAGATTGAGGCTTGGTCATGTTTTGTATTGTATATATTGCAGTGATTCATTACCCTGTAAGATGTCATGACGAAACATGTAGGATGAGCGGCGTACTGACAGTACCTCGAGTGCGATCCCGGAAGGACAAGCTGTGTTTGCATGCTGGCCGGCGTGCTTGATTCAAAGGCGATTTTTTACTATTCACTATGTAAATGCAATATTTTAGATTTGAATAAACAATTTTACACTATGTGGAGCTCTTTATATTTCTGGGTATATCTATGATGGTACCGTTTGGTTATTGGCTTGTGGAGATTTAGGAGGATCCTGGATCTCATAAAGGCCCTGGCTGGCAATTAAGCCAGAACTGTTATTGACCTCTGGAAGTGGGGTCAATGTGAGCTGGTAAGAGACCATTTTAGCCCTTGGTGGTGGTGGTGGCGGCGGTGTTATTTGAGCCTACCTATGGTGATGGAGAGTGGTGTTCATCACATCAAGGATTTCTTATTACTTTACTTATGGGCTGTTTTTTGATTTTTATGGACATTATACTTATACCTATTT
Source organism: Pelophylax lessonae (assembly GCF_965119305.1). Lineage (NCBI taxonomy): Eukaryota > Metazoa > Chordata > Amphibia > Anura > Ranidae > Pelophylax > Pelophylax lessonae. The sequence continues at coordinate 355,324,574 of NC_138771.1, read as the reverse complement.
TATTTTTGTATTGTGCATATCTCACAAACTAGTTGCAGCTTACTTTGCCTTATTGTTTTTTGCACTAGCGCAGTATTTTTATATTTTTCTTGATATTAGAAATCATGGGGGATTTTGTAAGAAAGCAGATTTATTAGACCTCAGCTTTCATGCTCTTAGTACACGATAGAGAATGTAAACAAGGATCTGACTTGCTGCCATCTGGGCTGCACAGTACAAGGCATTTTTTTCTGTCAAGTTGATAAACAGGCCCATTGTTATAAAGTGGACTTTGCACTAAAATGCAAGGTCGACCTATTATATCAGGCAACTCCACTTTGAGAAATCACTGCATTAAAGCTGTAAAAAAAAAGAACCTGTGGGGAAAATGCTAGAAATATACCTACCCTAAATCCGACTTGTGACCTTCTTTTTAAAATCTCCTATGCAACATCACTCAAACTGGGAGAGTAAGGCTGGCCATACATTATACAATTTTCTGCACAATTTTCTTGAAATTTACCTTCAACTATGTAGTACAAAGGCCTGCCTAACTGGATATAAGTGAAAGTGTTGTTTAGCTTTGATCTCATATTATGTGGTTTGTGGTAAATCTAACAGAAAATTGTACAAGAAAATTGAACATGTATGGCCAATCTTAGTGGCAGTAGTAGGGGCAATCCGGTCTCCTGCCTTGACGTGTGCTAACTAGGAACATGCTGACAATTGGAGAAAGCAGAGAGATAAACTCATCAGTCTGTTCCTGCCCCTTCTCTGACCAATCACAGACTGGGGCAGGGAGGTAACCTATGTTGCTTAAAGTGGTTGTAAATGCTTACATAAACCCAGTGAAGTGACTGGCCTCCTACATAGGTTGTACCTGTTTATCTGAAGTCTTCTTTTTTCTACATCCATTTAAAGTCCAGAATTTATAAAGCTTGTCAGAGCTTTCAAAAGACAGAATGAGGTGCTGGAGTTACACTATGCAGAGCTCAGGAGAGCTTTGAAAGCTGATTGGAGGGAAGGGACACCTCCCCTCCCCCCCTTTCACACAGCACACAGGAATAGAGTTGAGGCTGTCAATCAGCTGGAGGTCCCTCCCCTGTCACCTTTTTTCTCTTGGTGTCAGGAAAACTTGTTAGAGGTGATTCCTACTGATAGCATAAGAATGAGGCAGCAGGCACAAATTACACTTAGTGCTCTAGATTGAGACAAATACATACTATATAGGGATATGCTTTGTTCATATTTCATGTCTGAGGGTTACAACCACTTTAGATCAAACCTTTCACTATTCAGTTCACTTTCTGTTGTTTCTTTTCTCCCATCTCTCTTTTACAGAATTACCAACAAAGTTCATGTTTTGTGTACTAGTCTGTATATATTTATGTGTGTACCCAGCGCTGTCTAACCATAAAGTGCTTAATATGTATCTCTATTCATCATTTGTGCAGAATCATACTATTTAAATCACAATACATAATACTTTTAGAAAATTAAAGTGCAATCAGTGTAAAAAATGTGCATGAACAATAAGTCCTTTAAAGTGCTGGTTATCTTATTCTTCCAGTGCCAGTATGTTCCAACAAGTGCCGTTGTGCTCCCCTCCTTATGTGCCCTTACTCACCGACTAGTGATGGGGATCACAATATTTTAATAGTCTGTATATAGCCTGTTTTTACTTCTCCACCTTCCCACTTCCTAATTTCACACCCAGGCAAGAATGACGGACCTTTGACCACCCCAAAACCTATTGGGATATTCATATAATACATCCCAGAAAGCTGCAGATCCTTAAAGCGGAGTTCTGGCCTCCGAAAAGATTTTTAGAAAAGAATACCCCCGGGACAGTCAGGGCCAGTGCATTCTACAATGGATAGCCTCTGAACTGTCCCAGGTCGCACTTACATTTTAGAAAAAATACTTACCTTGAAAATTTCTTGTCCAGCGCTGCCATCTCAGGTGTGAGCAGCTGAAGCCAGGGCGTCCTCTTCGGTGTCCTCTTCCGTGTCTTCTTTGTCCCAGAATGCCCTGCACCGGCCCCGCTCGTCACGGGGTGGGCGCGTCATCCCTGCACAGCTTCTGGGCATGCCCAGAAGCTCTTTAGCAGGGAATGACGCGCCTTCACCGGAACTGGCGAGCGGGGCCGGTGCAGGCACATTGACTTCTGGGAGCGATGACGTTCAGCTCCCAGGAGTCATCGCAAGCAGGAAGTGACGGCGCGGGCCGCGGCCGTAGAGGGAGGAAGTAGAAGGAAGGTAAATATACTTTCTTCAAAAACAAGGTAAGTGAACCAAAAAAAAAATTGGGACTATCCATTTATTTTTCAGGTTAATGTCAGCAAGCGGATGACCCAAAGTCATTTTTGAGGCCGGGACTCCGCTTTAAGCGCAAAGGTACTGCAAAATTTTTAGCCTATGTAGATGACATACACTATATTACAAAAAGTATTGGGACGCCTGCTCTTACACACACATGAACTTTAATGGCATCCCAGTCTTAGTCTGTAGGGTTCAATATTGAGTTGGCCCACCTTTTGCAGCTATAACAGCTTCAACTCTTCTGGGAAGGCTGTCCACAAGGTTTTGGAGTGTGTCTATGGGAATGTTTGACCATTCTTCCAAAAGGGCATTTATGAGGCCAGGCACTGCTGTGGACAAGAAGGCCTGGCTCGCAGTCTCTGCTCTAATTCATCCCAAAGGTGTTCTATCAGGTTGCAGTCAGGACTCTGCTGTGCAGGCCAGTCAAATTCCTCCACCCCAATCTCGCTAATCTATGTCTTTATAGACCTTGCTTTGTGCAGTGGTCCAAACCATTTGGTGGAGGGTTGCTTTTCAAGAGTTGGGCTTGGCCCCTTAGTTCCAATGAAGGGACCTCCTAAAGCATCAGCATACCAAGACATTTTGGACAAATTCATGCTCTCAACTTTGGGGGAACAGTTTGGGAATGGCCCCTTCCTGTTCCAACATGACTGCGCACCAGTGCAAAAACAAGGTCCATAAAGACATAGATGAGTGAGTTTGGGGTGGAGGAACTTGACTGGACCTCAACCCGATAGAACACCTTTGGGATGAATTAGAGCGGAGACTGTGAGCCAGGCCTTCTCTCCGACATCAGTACCGGACCTCACAAATGCGCTTCTGGAAGAATGATCAAACATACCCATAGGCAAACTCCTAAACCTTGTGGACAGCCTTCCCAGAAGAGATGAAACTGTTATAGCTGCAAAGGTTGGGCCAACTTAATATTGAACCCTACGGACTAAGACTGGGATGCCATTAAAGTTCATGTGCGTGTAAAGGCAGGCGTCCCAATACTTTTGGTAACATAGTGTATTTTGCTATGGTTGGTTAACACACATAATGCGCTTTAGAATGCACACACATAAGTGTGAAGTTGCTCTTAAAGTCAATATACAGTCAAGACATTTTTTACCTAATGCATTCCCTGCATTAAGGTAAAAAATATCTCACTGCTTGTACCTTCCCCCTCCTTTGCCTAAATACTTACAATATTTAAGCCCAGTGCTGGATTTATAAGGGGACAGAAAAGGCAATTGCCGAAGGCTCCCCTGCTATAGGGTAACCCAGATTTTCTTTATGAAAAAATGAACTTATTTTCCCTCAAGACTTCAGTAGTGTGCTCACTGGGGAAATTATGCAGTGTTCAGCCTTTGCCAAGCTTCGGTCATGTCTCACTCCATTGCAACAGTCAGTTTTAGTACATAATGAAGGGCTTTCTGAAACCTTTCCAGGTGGTAATGTAGCTCTTAGAATATATTTGAGCATGGGGGTCACTAGTTGTTTGGGAGAAAGGTCATTCAGCAAATTGGCACTAATAAAGAATTATCTGAGAACCACGGTGACCCATGAAAGACTAAGTGCTCTGTGCCTACTGACTTTCGAGAGCAGAATCCTCAAGATGATACAGTTTGATGAGTTAGTTAAGGATTTTGCAGATGCTAAGTGCAGGAAGAAAGACTTTTTGTAGATATTGTACTGTAATGCAAAAATGTGATGCATGACTTCCACCTCCAGTTACCTGTGTAATGTGTATTCTTACAGTCAATAAAACTGAGGGAAAAAAAGTGTCTTCTTCGGAACCTAACAAATATTTTTTAGAACAAATGTGGTTTATCAACCATTTCAGTTTATGTTTTTATTTGTCACATAATTAAATTTCTATGTTGAGGGGCCCCTGAACTTGAAATGCCCCGGGCCCCCCAAGGTCTACATCCAACACTGCCTATGCCTTCTCTTGATCTAGCGCTAGTCTCTGTTCCTGATGTAGCCAGGTGCTGGACTCAGGGGCATCCCGTCCATTAGGGGCGCAGGGACGCCGCCCCCATCCATGCGTCCGGCCCCCTAATCTACATGCAGGGGCGCCGGACGCATGGAGTTCAATGGGGATTTCTCTTTTTTTTTTTTTTAAGCACCTGATTAGAGACAGAGGCTCTAATAGGCTTCAGAAAAGGGTGGGCCCGGGGCGCAGTGAACCCACCCAGTTGTGTGCAATAGCGAATGAATATTCACTATTATCACACTGACTCATCTCCCAGCCAATCAGGAAGCGGGTCGTAAGATCCCTTTCCTGATTGGCTAAAAAGAGACGTGATTTTACTGGCCATCGAAGATGGAGGGGACATACGGCCGAGGAGAAGACACAGCGGCGCTCGGTGAAGGAGCAGGTAAGATGCTGGACAGCCAGCTATCCATCCAGCCATCCATCCTGGGAGCGGGAAGGAAGGAGGGAGGGGGTGGTTGAGTAGATTGCAGGCCAGCTATCCGTCCTGCAGGGGTGCGGGGACAGGGGGGGGTTGGTTTTTTCGCTGCCCCCCCAAATTTCTATTCACCAGCCGTCACTGGCTGGGCTACAGAAACATGGAGAAGGAGACATTTTCCTTCTCTACAATCAGTTTACTTTCATTTTATACTGAGATACTGATGTTATGCTGCATCATTCTCCTCTGGCAAACAGGAAGAGAGGTAAAGCCAAGCAAACCCATAGACTTCTATGCAGAAAACAGAGAATCCTGGGAGTTGTAGATTTGGGAGGCATGGACCCATATACTCTTTGGACTACAGATTCCAATAGACACTGTGGCATAGCAAGAGTGGAGAGTGGAAGTTTTATTAAACTGCAAGGGAAAAATCTCTCTCTTGGCGCCAAGGCAAATGAGAAATAGAGCATCTCTGTCCAAGTATTCATCTGCCAGCGGGGATGTGAACCTGAGACTGAGGACATTTAGGGCAGTGCAGTATGGTCCACATCACAGATCCCGCACCACTGACACGTAGAGACAGAGGGGCCCCCATTCTACAGCAAGTATCCTCACCAGCATCCTGGGATCTTGTGAAAGGGCTATCCGCCCATTAATGACACTGCTAGCACAGACAGAGTAATTGAGAACATGACACCAAGTGCACCCAACCCATACAGCATCTATACCAGCCCTTTACCGCATTTCTACTAAACCTAGACTGCACTGTCATTAGATATACCACCTCTTCCTAAAGGGCCCCAACGATTGCCTGCAGAATAACAACATAAAGGTCTGCCCCTCAGGGCCGGTGCTAGACTATTTATATCCCTAGGCAAGACCAGCTACGCGCGCCCCCCCCCCCCCCCCCAAAAAATAAAATAAAAAGGGAAGGGTTAAAAACTTCTCTATGTCGTACCCAGTGACCCTGATCTGATGGTTCCTCCATGTTATGCTGTCATACCCAGTAACCACCATATTCCTCCATGTCACACCTGGGGACCCTGATGTCCCCCTATGTCCCACCCAGGAATCCTGATGTTTTTCCATGTCACATTCTAGGACCCCAATATTCCTCCATGTCTTGTGGTCATACCCACTGACCCTGATGTTGCTCCATGTGGCACCCAGGGACCCCTGTGTTTCTTCAAGTCATGCTGTCATATCCAGTGACCCCAATGTTCCTATATGTCACCCCAGGGGCCCCTGATGTTCCTCCATGTCATACCCGGAGAGACCCTGATGTTTTTCCATGTCACACCTGGGCACCCTGATGTTCCTCCATGTCAAACCCGGTGACCCCTATCCCCCATGTCCCACCTGGGGACTCTGATTCCCCATGGCACACCTGGTGACCCCAATTCCCTTTCACACCAGGGATCCTCCATGTCACACCCAGGGACCCGGATCCCCTGTTCTGGGGACACTCACTGGGCGGTATGAAGAGAGTGGCCTGCACTCTCCCCTTCTTCACTGTGATTCCTTTTCCCAGGACACTCCTCTTCTGGACCACAGTGCTCACCACAGCTCCAACAGGCTCCTGGTGGAGGAAGAAGCAGCAGTCAGAGAGCTCCGCACATCCTTCATCACCAACCTCCTCAGACCATTCCGGTGCCTCGTCGGCCGTCGCTTCTGCTCCAGTAAAGGTGTCGCCCTCCAGTGCCGAGCTCCGGCTCAGGTTCAGCTCTCTTCCGCTCCCTGCTTAATACCGACCCAGGGAAATGACGGCTGCCCACCAGCTCAGTGCAGAGAATCACTTCCTGCCCGGGGTTTTGGCCGCTCAGCTCCAGCCGAAGAGGATCATCATGCAGGCAGCACTCCAGTGGGCTCCCTTCCTGCCTTCTGGGCCCCCCCCAAAGCCAAGGCTTGGTAGGGTTTGGTAGTTCTGCCACTGCCCCAGACACCTGGCATCTTCTTCTGTCCCTTCTTCCTCCCTCACTGCCGCCCCTCCCCTCAGCTCACAAGGATCATTAATAAAGGAGAGAGAGTGCCGACTCCTGGCTGCGCCCCTATGTGACAATGCGCCCTAGGCGGCTGCCTAGTTTGCCTAGTGGAAGCACCTGCCCTGCTGCCCCTCAGACAAACCATCCTGCAAGTCTCTTTTTGACCCCTTCTCCTCTTTCTTTCATTTTTTTTTTAGACAGTATACATCCAGTTGGTCTAGGCCTAGCGTAGTTACCATTTGACAACTGTCTAACAAAGGATTTATTGAAAACTAAAAAAAAAGGTTTGCATTAGTTATACTTTATGAACAGGCGTATTACCTCATAAACAAGAATACTGCTGTAGTAGAGTAGTATTAAAACATCTATATGGAATGCCTCATCCACTTTAATGTTAAATTTATAAGAGGAATAACTCGTGACAGGTGACAATGTCTAAACTACTTTAAATGCCAGATTCGTCTATTGCTCGCGCAAACAATACTGAAAGCTTTACTAGTCAAGGATGCCAAATCAGTCCTGTAAGCAATTACACAGTCAATACGGATGCCTGAAATGCAGCCTTAAAGCAGTCCTATGTCAAGGAACTTCAACACACCATACAGGAATAAAAGAACAAGGAAAATCATGAGATCAATCTGAGAAAAATCAACACTTCTACAGCAAGTGAACTCTAAAGATGCACTGGCCAAAACAGTTTTTTGTCATAATTCTAATCTAGTGACTGACTCTTATGCCCCGTACACACGTTCCGATTATCGTACGATAGTCGTACGACTAAAGTTTCGTAATTGTTGCATGTTACTAAAATCGAAAGCAACAAACCATCCGACTTTCTTCGTACGATGCACTGACCAAGTGTATTTTTCATAGCTACGTAACGGAAGTGATGTATATACGCCTGACCCCTGCGGATTATTTTACTGTTTCCGATCATGCGTGGTATTTGTCGATCGACTTTTAGCATACGAATACTGTACTGACGAAACGATTATCGTTCGAGAAGATGTCGTACGACAGAAGTTTTCCTGTTTGTCCCTTCGGATTTTGTTGGACCAACTGTCGTGATCGGCTGTCGAAAGCTGTGTACTAACGATCAGATTATCGTGAGACTAGGTCGAAAGCGAGTTTTGTCATACGATAATTGGAACGTGTGTACGGGGCATTAGTGTGGGTTCACATCTATGCTGGCTGTGCTAGATGCGTTTTGTGCTGCATTTTTAAACCTTCGTTTTTTATATGCGTATTTGCATGCAGTTTTCATGCATTTTGCGTTTGTTTCCCCTTTAAAAAACACTATATATAGCTGGTTGCTAAGGAGTGGGCCAGGAAGCTGGCTGCCACATCCTTAACAACCAGTGAGTCATCAGTTGTCAGAGAGGTTCCTCGCTGACAGCCGAATGTAAAAAAAAAGAATTGCTGGCAAAAGAAATATTGTGAAAAAAATGGCGTGGTTTCCCTCCCAAAATCCATACCAGTCCCTTCAGGTCTGGTAAGGATTTGAAGGGGAACCCCTATGCCAAAATGTAAAAAACAAAATGGCATGGGGAACCCCCCCCCAAATGCATACCAGACCCTTATCCGAGCATGCAGCCTGGCAGGTCAGGAAAGGGAGGGGACAAGCGAGCGCCCCCTCCTGAACAATACCAAGCCGCATTCCCTCAACATTGGGGGGGGGGGAGTTGATGGGTACAAGGGCCTCTTTCCCACAGTGGCGTAGCGTGGATTGTCAGCACCCGGGGCAAGGCAAGTAATTTGCGCCCCCTAACCCGCAGGATTTTAGCACTCGAGTCTCTTCCACTAGATTAGTTAAAGAAACCCTTACCCCCTAAGCACATGTATTGTTTGTCATGAAAATACTGATGTAATTAAAGTAAAATGCATCTAAATACAAGTTTGAATGACCAGCCTGCCCCCTTTCAATGTAGAGTGACCAGCGGGCCGTGCCCCCATTCAATGCAGAATGACCAACATACCCCCTTTCAATGCAGAGAGACCAGCGTGCCATGCCCCCTTTCAATGCAGAATGACCAGAGTGCCCCCTTTCAATGCACAGAGACCAGTGTGTCCCCTTTCAATGCAGAATGACCAGCGTGCCCCCATTCAATGCAGAGTGACCAGCATGCCCCCTTTCAATGCAGAATGACCAGCGTGCCCCCTTTCAATGCAGAATGACCAGCGTGCCCCCTTTCAATGCAGAGAGAACAGCGTGCCCCCTTTCAATGCTGAATGACCAGCGTGCCCCCTTTCAATGCAGAATGACCAGCGTGTCCCCTTTCAATGCAGAATGACCAGCATGCCCCCATTCAATGCAGAGAGACCAGTGTGCCCCCATTCAATGGAGAATGACCAGCGTGCCCCCTTTCAATGCAGAGAAACCAGCATGCCCTCTTTCATTGCAGAGAGACCAGCGTGCCCCCTTTCAATGCAGAATGATCAGCGTGCCCCCTTTCAATGCAGAATGACCAGCGTGCCCTCTTTCATTGCAGAGAGACCAGCGTGCCCCCTTTCAATGCAGAATGACCAGCATGCCCCCTTTCATTGCAGAGAGACCATCGTGCCCCCTTTCATTGCAGAGAGACCAGCGTGCCCCCTTTCATTGCAGAGAGACCAGCGTGCCCCCTTTCAATGCAGAGAGACCAGCGAGCCCTCGTTCAATGCAGAATGACCAGCATGCCCCCTTTCAATGCAGAATGAACAGCGTGCCCCCTTTCAATGCAGAATGACCAGCGTGCCCCCTTTCAATGCAGAATGACCAACATACCCCCTTTCAATGCAGAGAGACCAGCGTGCCATGCCCCCTTTCAATGCAGAATGACCAGAGTGCCCCCTTTCAATGCACAGAGACCAGTGTGCCCCCTTTCAATGCAGAATGACCAGCGTGCCCCCTTTCAATGCAGAGAGACCAGCGTGCCCCCATTCAATGCAGAGAGACCAGCATGCCCCAATTCAATGCTGAGAGACGAGCGTGCCCCCTTTCAATGCAGAGTGACCAGCGTGCCACCTTTCAATGCAGAGTGACCAGCATGCCCCCTTTCAATGCAGAATGACCAGCGTGCCCCCTTTCAATGCAGAATGACCAGCGTGCCCCCTTTCAATGCAGAGAGACCAGCGTGCCCCCTTTCAATGCTGAATGACCAGCGTGCCCCCTTTCAATGCAGAATGACCAGCGTGCCCCCTTTCAATGCAGAATGACCAGCATGCCCCCATTCAATGCAGAGAGACCAGTGTGCCCCCATTCAATGGAGAATGACCAGCGTGCCCCCTTTCAATGCAGAGAAACCAGCGTGCCCCCTTTCATTGCAGAGAGACCAGCGTGCCCCCTCTCATTGCAGAGAGACCAGCGTGCCCCCTTTCAATGCAGAATGATCAGCGTGCCCCCTTTCAATGCAGAATGACCAGCGTGCCCCCTTTCATTGCAGAGAGACCAGCTTGCCCCCTTTCAATGCAGAATGACCAGCATGCCCCCTTTCATTGCAGAGAGACCATCGTGCCCCCTTTCATTGCAGAGAGACCAGCGTGCCCCCTTTCATTGCAGAGAGACCAGCGTGCCCCCTTTCAATGCAGAGACCAGCGAGCCCTCGTTCAATGCAGAATGATCAGCGTGCCCCCTTTCAATGCAGAATGGCCAGCGTGCCCCCTTTCAATGCAGAATGACCAGCGTGCCCCCTTTCAATGCAGAGAGATCATCGTGCCCCCTTTCAATGCAGAGAGACTTACCTGCAGCGGCGGCTTCTCCTCAGTTCCCCGCGTCTCCTCGAGTCCTCCTGCCTCCTCCTCGGCCAATGGCATGTGTTCGCCTTTCAGCCAATCAGGAAGCGGGTCTCGGACCCGCTTCCTGATTGGCCAGGAGGAGGATCCGTGTGACAATAGCGAATTTTCATTCGCTATTGTCACACAATGGGTGGGCTCAGGGCGCACTGCTCTGCTCCCCAGGTCCACCCTTTTTTGAAGCCTATTAGAGCCTCTGGCTCTAATCAGGTGATTAAAAAAAAAAAAAAAACCCACTCTGTGACAGCGCCAGGCTGCTGACTCACTCGCTGCTAAACTGACTGAGCAGTGAGGAGAGGCGGTATAGGCGGGGCTTGGCTTGCAACGCCACCCCACCCTACACCAATGGACAGGTGAGGCACAGTCCAGCCCCGCCCCGCCCCGACCCGCCATTTTCAGCCATAGGGCGGCTGCGCTGGACATCTCCCAGCCTAAAGATGGAGGCAGCCGCAGACAGTGTGTGAACTGTGTATGTCAGAGTCAGACAGATAGAGTGACACTGCGGATGCGCCCCCCCAGATGTTGCGCCCGGTGCAGCCGCCCCCCCCCCTGCACCCCCCACGCTACGCCACTGCTTTCCCACAACCCTGGGCTGTGGTTGTGGGGGTCTGCGGGCTAGGGGCTTATCAGAATCTGGAAGCCCCCTTTAACAAGGGAGCCCCCAGATCCCGCCCCCATGTGAATGAGTATGGGGTACTCATTCACCAAAAAAGTGTAAAAGTGAATAAAGACAGTAGAAGAGTTTTTGACAACTCCCTTTTTAAAAACAAATATAATGTCCCCCAATGTACATTTATCATGAATCACGCTGCCAAAATTATTCATATGAGAGGTGGGATCTGGGATTCCAGATTCCGATAAGCCCTCAGCTCCAGACCCTGCCCCAGACAGGGAATAGGCCCTTGTCCCCATCAACAATAGGGACAAGGTGTTTTGGGGTGAGGGGAGCTGAGACCCCAAGCCCCAAAGCATCCCCCCATGTTGAGACCATGCATGTGGCAGGGTTCAGGGGTGGTGGGGGTGCTCGCTGGTCCCCTTCCTTTCCTGACCTGCCTGGCTGCATAGATAAGGGTCTGGTATGAATTGGGGAGGGGGGGGCATGCCATTTTTTTAAAACTATGGCATGGGGTTTCCCTCTAAATCCATACCAGAACCGAAGGGGGACCCCGTGCCGTTTTTTTTCATAAATTTTTTAGCCAGCAATTCTTTTTTTTACAATCACCTGACAGCTAATGACTCACTGGTTGTTAAGGACACGGCGGTCAGCTTCCTGGCCCGCTCCTTAGCAACCAGCTATATAGAGTGTTTTTAAAGGGGAAGAAAATCACAAAATGCATTAAAAATGCATCAGAAATGCGACTCTTTTGACGTCTATTATATGCAAAACGAAATCTGCTGCAGGAAAAAAGTCCCTGACCTTTCCAAAAATGCATTGGCTAAAAAACGCATTAATGTGAACATGTACCATAGGAAACCATGTTAAATGGACTGTAGTGCATTTCTGAAAAACGGAAAACACACAAAAAAGCGCATAGGTGTGATGCAATGCTTTTCCAAATGTATGGCACCCCAATGCAGCTCCAATACGCATGCAGTGCAGAATACAAAATTGCATGGTTACTCAGGACTGTGCGTTATGGAGAGCTGTGTTGGGAGAAGTGCTGCATGACATGCATTTTGAACATCTTTTTAACCGCTTGCCCACTGCGCACAGTATATTTACTGCGGCAGTCAGCCCCGGCCAGGCAGAGTGACGTAGGTCTACGTCGCTAGCCTGGGACCGGCTTTTGAGCCAATAGCCCGGCTCTCTGCATTGAAAGGCGGGCGGCTTATGTAAACAAGCCGCCTGTCATTCTCCCCTGTGTAAAAATGGAGATCAGACGGTTTTACTATGTAGAACCGTTGATCTCTGTTTTTCAATAGAAGACATGTCCCGTCACAGTTAGAAACACGCCCCTAGGACACACTTAACCCCTCCCTCTCCAATACAGTTAACCCCTTCCCTGCCAGTGTCATTTTTACAGTAACAGTGCATATGTATAGCACTGATTACTGCAGTAATTTCACTGGTACCCCCAAAAGTGTCAAAAATGTCAGTCAAGGGTCCGATCTGTCTGCCGCAATGTCGCAGTACCGCAAAAAAAATCGCAGATCGCCGCCATTACTCGTTAAAAAAAAAACACCAAAAATGACAAACATCTTTCCCTTTGTTAGTAAACGCGATAATTTTTGCGCAAACCAATCAAAATACGCTTTTTGCGATTTTTTTTACCAAACATATGTAGCATAAAACAAATTAGCCGAAAATGTTAAAAAAATTTAGATTTTTACATTTTTTTGGGGGGAATTTCATATAAAAAAAGTGAAAAATATTGTTATTTTTGCAAAATTTACGTTCTTTTTTTGTTTATAGCGCATGATCAAAAAATCGCACAGGTGATCAAATACCACCAAAAGAAAGCTCTGTTTGTGGGAAAAAAAGGACGTGAAATTTGTTTAGGTACAGCGTCGCACGACCGCGCAACTATCCGTTAAAGTCACGCAGTAAAAAATCGCAAAAAACCCCCTGGTCAGGAAGGGGGTAAAATCTTCCGGGGCTTAAGTGGTTAAAGCAGAATTCAACTCCATTTATTTTTAATTAAATGGGCCCCCAGGAGCTTTATGTCATAATGTGCTGATATGCACCACGTATCAGCACATTATGACAGAGGTACCGATCAGTGGTATATTTAGGATTTGTGCTGCCCTAGGCCTGACTAAACTTGGGCACCCCCTAATTTAAATATTACCCACCCCTTCTTGTATAGGCCACACCCTTTCCTGTTTATGACCCGCCCTGTCATCTGTAAACCACAGACTACAACCACAGTCTATCAGTGCCCATCAATGCATCCTCATCCGTTCCCATAAGTGCAGCCTTATCAGTGTTCATCAGTGCAGCCTCATTACTGCCCATCAGTGCAGCCTACTCAGTGTAGCATATCAGTGCGGCCCCATAACACAAGTCCACATATCTTATAAAATAGGAGTAATCCTACTAATCCAGTGACATATTGCGATAGCACATATGAGGTGAGCAGGTCCAAAATATTATTGCCGTCAAATACAATTAGAAATCTTAATTGTATATGATGCAATTCAATATGCTTGCTCAAGGACAAGGATGTTTAAACAAATAAAATGATATTATTGACATGATACCCGCCATACCTGGGAGCGGAGGAGGGTAGGCGGAGCATTAGGCTGCAGTGCCACACTTACAAGCATTGGCGGCCGTCGGGCCATTTGTATTAAGTGTGGTCGGCGGCCTGCGGTCTGTCTGAATGTCCTCACCGGCAGGTATTATTATAATGGCAGGTAGCAGCGTGACCACTTTATAGGGCTGCCAGACTGATTTGCCTCCTGGACCCTGCCCTCCAGCCCAATTCGCCCTGTAAGACTGGTACTATACTAAAAGTGTAGCGCAAGCCGGCAGGGACCCTTTTTTCATGCGGGAGCCAGGAAAAGGCCGTTTTTTTTTTTTTAGTGCGGGTGCAGCTTTTTTGCTGCCCCCCTGCAAAGTGCTGCCCTAGGCCTGGGCCTTGTTGGCCTAGGCCAAGATACAGCACTGGTACCGATCAAACAATACCCTTTAGCACTGTGCTGTCAGTGCTCTCAGCTGTCACAGGCACTTCAATCTGCTCAAGTCTTGCTTCTGCGTTTGGTATGATCGGCTATGCCGCAGTGATGTCACTCCCATGCATGTGAACAGGAGTACCATCATCAGAGCACAGAGGGGGTGCCAGAAATGTATGCTAAGCTGATCATATTTAGCTCAGTGTACATTGTCGCTATCAGGCAGAGAGAACCATTTATAACACAAGAGACCAATAGGGTCTCTTCTGTCATAGAAACCCTACCTGTTAGTCAGTTCAATTTCACTTTATCGTTAGGCTGGGTTCACACATATGTGACGTGTCCCAGAAGATTGCAGGGAGGGAGGGGGAGAGGAGAACTTCTGCTCAGTGGCGTAGTGTGGATTGTCAGCACCCGGGGCAAGGCAAGTAATTTGCGCCCCCTAACCCGCAGGATTTTAGCACTCGAGTCTCTTCCACTAGATTAGTTAAAGAAACCCTTACCCCCTAAGCACATGTATTGTTTGTTATGAAAATACTGATGTAATTAAAGTAAAATGCATCTAAATACAAGTTTGAATGACCAGCCTGCCCCCTTTCAATGTAGAGTGACCAGCGGGCCGTGCCCCCATTCAATGCAGAATGACCAACATACCCCCTTTCAATGCAAAGAGACCAGCGTGCCATGCCCCCTTTCAATGCAGAATGACCAGAGTGCCCCCTTTCAATGCACAGAGACCAGTGTGTCCCCTTTCAATGCAGAATGACCAGCGTGCCCCCATTCAATGCAGAGAGACCAGTGTGCCCCCATTCAATGGAGAATGACCAGCGTGCCCCCTTTCAATGCAGAGAAACCAGCATGCCCCCTTTCATTGCAGAGAGACCAGCGTGCCCCCTTTCAATGCAGAATGATCAGCGTGCCCCCTTTCATTGCAGAGAGACCAGCGTGCCCCCTTTCAATGCAGAATGACCAGCATGCCCCCTTTCATTGCAGAGAGACCAGTGTGCCCCCATTCAATGGAGAATGACCAGCGTGCCCCCTTTCATTGCAGAGAGACCAGCGTGCCCCCTTTCAATGCAGAGAGACCAGCGAGCCCTCGTTCAATGCAGAATGACCAGCATGCCCCCTTTCAATGCAGAATGACCAGCGTGCCCCCTTTCAATGCAGAATGACCAGCGTGCCCCCTTTCAATGCAGAATGACCAACATACCCCCTTTCAATGCAGAGAGACCAGCGTGCCATGCCCCCTTTCAATGCACAGAGACCAGTGTGCCCCCTTTCAATGCAGAATGACCAGCGTGCCCCCTTTCAATGCAGAGAGACCAGCGTGCCCCCATTCAATGCAGAGAGACCAGCGTGCCCCAATTCAATGCTGAGAGACCAGCGTGCCCCCTTTCAATGCAGAGTGACCAGCGTGCCACCTTTCAATGCAGAGTGACCAGCATGCCCCCTTTCAATGCAGAATGACCAGCGTGCCCCCTTTCAATGCAGAATGACCAGCGTGCCCCCTTTCAATGCAGAGAGACCAGCGTGCCCCCTTTCATTGCTGAATGACCAGCATGCCCCCTTTCAATGCAGAATGACCAGCGTGCCCCCTTTCAATGCAGAATGACCAGCATGCCCCCATTCAATGCAGAGAGACCAGTGTGCCCCCATTCAATGGAGAATGACCAGCGTGCCCCCTTTCAATGCAGAGAAACCAGCGTGCCCCCTTTCATTGCAGAGAGACCAGCGTGCCCCCTCTCATTGCAGAGAGACCAGCGTGCCCCCTTTCAATGCAGAATGATCAGCGTGCCCCCTTTCAATGCAGAATGACCAGCGTGCCCCCTTTCATTGCAGAGAGACCAGCTTGCCCCCTTTCAATGCAGAATGACCAGCATGCTCCCTTTCATTGCAGAGAGACCATCGTGCCCCCTTTCATTGCAGAGAGACCAGCGTGCCCCCTTTCATTGCAGAGAGACCAGCGTGCCCCCTTTCAATGCAGAGAGACCAGCGAGCCCTCGTTCAATGCAGAATGACCAGCGTGCCCCCTTTCAATGCAGAATGGCCAGCGTGCCCCCTTTCAATGCAGAATGACCAGCGTGCCCCCTTTCAATGCAGAGAGATCATCGTGCCCCCTTTCAATGCAGAGAGACTTACCTGCATCGGCGGCTTCTCCTCAGTTCCCCGCGTCTCCTCGAGTCCTCCTGCCTCCTCCTCGGCCAATGGCAATCTGTTCGCCTTTCAGCCAATCAGGAAGCGGGTCTCGGACCCGCTTCCTGATTGGCCAGGAGGAGGATCCGTGTGACAATAGCGAATTTTCATTCGCTATTGTCACACAATGGGTGGGCTCAGGGCGCACTGCTCTGCTCCCCAGGTCCACCCTTTTTTGAAGCCTATTAGAGCCTCTGGCTCTAATCAGGTGATTAAAAAAAAAAAAAAAACCCACTTTGTGACAGCGCCAGGCTGCTGACTCACTCGCTGCTAAACTGACTGAGCAGTGAGGAGAGGCGGTATAGGCGGGGCTTGGCTTGCAACGCCACCCCACCCTACACCAATGGACAGGTGAGGCACAGTCCAGCCCCGCCCCGACCCGCCATTTTCAGCCATAGGGCGGCTGCGCTGGACATCTCCCAGCCTAAAGATGGAGGCAGCCGCAGACAGTGTGTGAACTGTGTATGTCAGAGTCAGACAGATAGAGTGACACTGCGGATGCGCCCCCCCCCAGATGTTGCGCCCGGTGTGGCCGCCCCCCCCCTGCACCCCCCACGCTACGCCACTGCTTCTGCTCAAGCCACCTAGGTGGCCCGAGCGGAAGTAGGAGTAGGCACCTGTCAAAACTAGGTACCCGCTCGCCCCAGGGGGCCAGGAGTCCTTAAAGCGGAAGTTCCACTTTTGGGTGGAACTCCGCTTTAAGTACTGAAATAAACAAACGTTTTAATGACATTCTAATTTTTTGAGATCCAGCTTTATACTTTTCTTCCTTTCTATCTGTTAATCTGCTGGGAATGCAAGGGGAAGATGTAGCTGGAGTTGTAGCTCACACAGAGTTATGGACACCCAGTGTGACAGCACTGATGGACCTAGTGCGGTCACATGGCTTGAGTTACTAGCCTAGAAGTACTTGTATTTTCTTTGACTCCAGAGCAGAAGGTGAGTAAAGGAAAGGTAAGTGTACCCCTGCTTAGAACGTGGGGGTTAAAGCAAACCTGAACAGGTAAAGCAAATGTTTGCAAGAAAATATACGGTATATTCAATTAATATACATTTATGTTAAAATTAATTTTCATTTCTATCGTACATAGCAGCTGATTTATTAAAACTGGATGAACAGGAAAAAAACAAGATTTGGGTTGTTTACCATGTCAACTGATCACAACTTTTTAACTTTTACATATAATGGAATATTAAACCTAACTGCTAACAACTCCACTTTCCTCTCTAACTTTTCTTAGCTATTAATGACTCATTATCCTGCTTTACTTGGGTATCAGCTTTCCTAACTTTTCTACTTCTACGCAGTGATGAAATAGTTAATACCACCAGTGGTGAAAAGCAGGTGAAACTAATTTAAGGAAGTATGTGTCAGAGCCAGCTTGCCTGGAGCTCTCTGTGATCTGACATGGAGGGATTTGGATAGCTAAGCTTACTCTCCTTCAAGGAATGGCTGTGACACTTTTTGTGTGCTTCTGCTATTGTACCTGGCTGGCCTACTCCTCTGCAGGCGGTTCAAGACTGGTATATGACAGCCAAGCCTATAGTCTGCTACCACCCTTGCTCAAGGAGCTGTCTGAGCGCCCAGACTGGAAGGAAGGAACACCAGGCCCTCAACTAGTAGCCATCAAGTACATGAAAAGGCTGTATAAAATGCTGGCCACCAAAGAAGGAATTCCCAGGGCCCATAAGAGCACAGAATATAATACGGTCCGTCTATTTACACCAAGAACTGAGTGCAAAGTGGGACCAAGAGAAGAGATAAAAAGTCAGTATCAAAAGTGGTAACAATCCACACCTTTTCCTAGTAGCTCTTTTAGCAAATGACTTAAAAATATTTGTACTTTTACGTTAAAGCACAAAAAAATATAAAATTTTTAATATTTTCAAGTGTATGCCATAAGGCAATTCTAAACACAATATATTGGCACTGTATTGCAGTAGACTAAAGCTGGATACACACTATACAACTTTTGTTGTTTTATTTAGATAGATAGATAGATATATAATTTTTTTTTTTTTTTTTTATTTTTTTTTTTTTAATTTCAACTGTTTTGTAAGGGCCTGCCTGACTGCATACAAATTGAAAGTGTTTAGGTTTGACCTCCTATTATATGGTTTTGGAGAATCTAATTGTATTGTGTGTATCCAGCTTAAAAGATGGTAGATTGCCCTGAGTTCCTGCACTGTTTTATAATACTAGTTATAAAATGACCAATTGTATTAAACACTTACCACCATTTTTCATTTCCTGGTGCTAATCCCTAGCTGCATTTGTATACTGCCATGTTGGCGCCAGGAAAATTGTCTTAATACTGTAATTTTCCTTTTCTTTCCTGGTGCCAATCCATGACTACATACATGTAGTAGTGTGCTGCCATGTTGGCGTTTAGAAAATAGTATTTGTGCTTGGGCATTAACCTCTTCATAACAAGACCTATTTTTAGCCTTTAGAAGTAGAGCGATTCAGAGTAAATACCTAAAGACCCATGCAGATTGTCGGCCGAAAAGATTCGGCCGACGGCCGATTTTCGGCTTGTTAGTATGATGCTGCCGACAGCGCACTTTCGGCCGAACAGAATCTGTCGTGCAAGCATTAAAATTTTTGTATGCCGACACCAGAACGGCCGATTGTTCGCCATTCAGTACAGAATTCGGCCGACAGACAGCAGATTTGCAAGACTGGGCATGCTCAGAAAAGAAAAAAGTCCAGGAAAGTTAACCATCACATGATATCACTTCTGCAGTCGGCTGTTGTTGGCGGACAAAATTCGTGTGCAGTCTTTTGCACTTTTCAGCGGACACGACAGACACGACCTTGTCCTTTTATTCATTGTTAAGCCACTGTCAAGAAAAAAGCATGCAGCCAGTGAAGTCGTACTATATCTGATGTACACATACTTGACATGGGTCAATACTTAACCATGTAGTGAAGGTAGGAGAAGCATGGCACCTCCTAATGTTACTGACTTTTTTTTTTTTTTTTTTTCAGCTCCTATATTGCTATCCTACCAAATTATTTTTTCTTGCTCAATTGTTTTTGAGAAAAAGTGGAGAAACTACCCCGTGGCAACTTTTTCAGAATGAACACCAAATTCCATTTTATGTTAAAAGTGAACTATAAACTTTTTAGACACAAAAGATCAAGTTCGTGTAAATAGTAATTTAAACATGTGTAATAGTTGACATGGACCAGCTGCTATGTTGCTGATTTCATTTGCAGGGTTTTTCTTTTCCTGTTTGTGCACTGCTGCCCTATCTTCATTAATTCTACCAGACAAACTTTGATTAAAAACAATTTTTGTTCTGTAGTCTCATATAATGTGAAACACCCACAAGGCTTCTAGTAGCCAGAGACCATGTGACTAAAACTGGCCATAGAAGGAGCGTGTTTTGTTTTTTTTTTTTTTTTTCCTTGAACCACAGGTCAGTTTTAATGGGGGAATCCCTCCTGTGGAGCCACTGTGTTCTCCCAGTCGGGGAAGTTGCCCTCGCTGGGAAAACACAGGGAATACTGTTAGTCAGTGACGGCCCGTCCAATTGGGGATGCAGGGGCGCCGCCCCCCTATCCATGCATCCGGCCCCCTAATCTACATGCAGGGCACCGGATGCATGGGTTCCAATAGGGTCTTTTTTTTTTTTTTTTTTGACGCGCATGATTAGAGCCAGAGGCTCTTATAGGCTTCAAAAAGGGTGGGCTTGGGGTGCAGAGCACTGCGCCCTGAGCCCACCCAGTTGTATGACAATAGCAAATGAATAGTCGCTATTATCACACTGATTCTCCTCCCAGCCAATCAGGAAGCGGGTCGTGAGACCCCTTTTCCTGATTGGCTAAAAAGAGAAGCGATTTTACTGGCCTTTTGCCAGGAAGAGGGAGGAAACGCACGGCCGGAGGAGGTAAGAATGCTTGCTGTCCGGCCGGCTATTCCGCTGGGGAAGGGGGGTGGCATATTGGCTGGCCATCTGTCCCGCTGTGGGGAGGGTGGCGTATTGGCTGACCATCCGTCCCGCTGGGGGAGGGTGGCGTACTCGCTGGCCATCCGTCCCGCTGGGGGGGGGTGGTGGTGAATTTGCCGCCCCCCCAAATTATCATGCACCAGCCGCCACTGCTGTTAGCGGTTATAAAAGTCGCTAGCAATAATCGCTTGAAAAATCTGACAGGCTGCTTGTACCCAAGCTGATCAATCAATTTGGTTATTCAGCCTGCCCATACATGGTTTGAGTCTTGGCCAGTCCCTGCTGAACCAGTCAAGATTTCAACAGCCTATGGCCGGCTTTAGGGGCAGTTTACATCTTTGTGGTGCATTTTAGGTTTGTTACCATTGAAATCTATAGAGCAGCAGAATGTTTTTTTTTTTTTAACAACTTAAGGACCAAGCTTATTTCTGACACATGTTTACAAGTTAAAAATCCAGTGTTTTTTGCTAGGAAAAATTACTTGGAACCCTCAAACTTTTTATACATCTCATTGCAGCACTCAATAAACCGTATTAGTCCAGTGTACTTTAAAAATAAAATATATACAATGGTGAAAATCCCGGTGTAAAAGTGCAATCAATTGTGAACGTGATCCTCCACCTTATGGATAAAATGCACACTCACCGGAGCTAGTTGCTGTCTAAATTATAGGATAGCAATAGCGTAAGTAGATATGGGTATCTTGATGCCTGGAAGTCCTGAAGACCGAGCCAGTCACCGTAAGGATTCTCCTGATATGTAAATGTAACCTCAATTTAATA
The DNA here is from genome assembly GCF_965119305.1 of Pelophylax lessonae. Lineage (NCBI taxonomy): Eukaryota > Metazoa > Chordata > Amphibia > Anura > Ranidae > Pelophylax > Pelophylax lessonae. The sequence goes on along the minus strand of NC_138771.1, from coordinate 355,303,575 downwards.
GTGTAACGATCCAAATAACGAGGAGATACTCAGTGTAGTATTTAATATAAAATGAATTTAATAAAATATGTAGCAATGAACATAAAATAAACATTGACCATGTACAGTGTGATAATGAAAAGCAAGGGCTAATTTTTAGAGTGGTGGCTTTTTGCTGTATGTTGACTGTTACACTGCTACTTATTATTTTACCTCTGAACCTTGCTTTTCATTATCACACTGTACATGGTCAGTGTTTATTTTATGTTCATTGTTACCATAGGCGTGCGCACAGGGTGTGCCGGGTGTGCCTGGGCACACCCTAATCACCTAGGGCACATTAGCATTATCGCTCTGTTTGCCAGTGAGGAGATGGGAAAGATCTCCCTCGGACCTGCTCTGCCATAAGAGAAGTGCCACACACTTCTATTTCACTTTACCAGCAGGGAGAGTAATGTACCGGGGCCATATACATGTAGGCAAACACATGCATGTGTATTTAAACTTTGGGGTGCACACCCTAATGCAATAGGCTGCGCACACCTATGATTGTTACATATTATTAAATTTTTATATTAAATTCTACACTATGAGTATCTCCTTGTTTGGATCGATAAGCTATTAATCCAGGTTACATCTACATATGAGGAGAATCCTTACGGTGACTGGCTCAGTCTTCAGGACTTCCAGGCATCAAGATACCCACATCTACTTACGCTATTGCTATCCTATAATTTAGACAGCAACTAGCTCCGGTGAGTGTGCATTTTATCCATAAGGTGGAGGATCCCGTTCACGATTGATTCAGAATTTTGTGCTTTTACACCGGGACTTTTCACCATTGTATATATTTTATTTTTAACCACTTACCGCATAGTAACGTACCGATACGTCGGTACACTTTGCGGGTTTATACCGGGATGATGCCTCTAGTTAGAGGCATCATCCCGGTACCGTGGTTTGAAGCCGACGGTCGGCTTTCCGTCGGTAACGACCGATGAGGCTCGGGAGCCGCTCGATCGTTACCCGGGGGCGCGGGAGGGGACGTCCCGTCCCCCCCCCCCCTCCCGCCACCTTCCGTGGCTTTGCCCGGGGCTCCCGTCCCACCGGGAGCCCCGAGCACCCAGCCGGCACGTCCGCCGGCTGGATGGAGTCCCGATGAATGCCGGAAACGGCATCGATCGGGGCTCCGATGACGTAACCCGGAGGCGGCGTCCATGACGTCACTTCGGGTTACTGTGCTGCAAAAGGCGGCAAATTTAAAAAAACGGGTGTATGCAAAAATGCCGTTTTCGGCGTTTTGCATACAGGCAAGTGTAGTGGAGGGTCTTTTAGACCCCCGATCCCTCCATAAAGTGTACCTGTCACACATATTGCTGTCACAAGGGATGTTTACATTGCTTGTGACAGCAATAAAAGTGATCAGATTTTTTTTTTTTTTAAAAAAAACCTGTAATAAAGTTTAAAAAAAATAAAAAATAAATAGGAAAAAAAAAAAAAAATTTGCCGTCACCATTGGCTCGCGCACAAAAAAAATCGTATACGCAAGTCGAGCCGCGAATGAAATCGCTGTTCAAACCCCACATGTGAGGTATCACCGCGATCGCCAGAGCGTGTGCAATAATTTTAAAAAAAGAGCTACACTCTACCTCTAAACTGGTAACCGTTAAATAAATTTAAAGTGTCGCAGATTGAGATCTCTATTGACCGTAGTTTGTCGCCATCCCACGGGGGGGCGCAATTTTAAACCGTAACATATTGGGTATCTATTTACTCGGCGTGACATCATCTTTCACAATATACAAAAAAATGGGCTAACTTTACTGTTTAGTATTTTTTAAATGCAGTGAAATGTGATTTTTCAATTTTTTTCCAAAAAAATGGCGTTTTAAAGACCGCTGCGCAAATACCGCTTGACAAAAAGTTTTGCAATGACCGCATTTTATTCTCCAGAGTCTTTGCTAAAAAAATATACATAATGTTTGGGGGTTCTAAGTAGTTTTCTAGGAAAAAATACTGGTTTTAACTTGTAAACAAAAAGTGTCCGAAATAGGGCTGGGGCTTAAGTGGTTAAAGTACACTGAACTAATATTGTTTGAGCGCTGCTATCTTCTTTTACTTATGTTCATGGGTGTATGTATATTCTACAGTATTTTTGCTAGAAGCTTTAAATCCACAATTTTATATTATACTCTTGAGAGCGCTGACATATGTGTGTGTGTATATGTGTGTAATATATAATATTAGCAAAGACTCTGGAGAATAAAATGACCGTTGTTGCAATATTTTTTGTCCCTCGGTATTTGCGCAGCGGTCTTTCAAACGCAATTTTTTTGGGGAAAAAAATTTCACTGAATTTAAAAAATACTAAACAGTAAAGTTAGCCCAATTTTTTTGTATATTGAGAAAGACGTCACGCCGAGTAAATAGATGCCGAACGTGTTGCGGTTTAAAATTGCACACACAATTGTGGAATGGTGACAAACTACAGTACTTAAAAAATCTCCATAGGCGAAGCTTTAAAAATTAACGGTGACCGGTTTAGAGGTGGAGAAGGTCTTTTTCTAGCATGTTGCTCCTGCTCTGACGATCGTGTCGATACTTCACATGTGTGATTTGAACACCGTTTTCATTTGCGGGCGCGACTGATGTATGCATTTTTTCTTGGTGCGCGAGCTCACAGGGACGAGGCGTTTTTAAAAAAAAAACAGTTTTTTAAAAAAAAAATATATTAAAAAAAAAAAAAATCTGATTCCTTTTATTGCTGTCACAAGGAATGTAAACATTCCTCGTGACAGTGATAAGCAGTGACAGGTCCTCTTTATGGAGGGATCTGGGGTTTAAAGGACCCTAAAACCCCTCCACTGCACTTCAAAGTATTGTAAACGCCGAATTCGGCATTTTTCAATACTGACTTTTTTCTTTCCCAAATTGGTGCCATTGGCAGCCAAGTAAACCAGAAGTGGCGTCGCTTCCGGATTACATGATCGGAGAACCGTTCAAAGCTGAATCGGGCTTCGTTCAGGACTCCAACCAGCCGGTGGACGTGCCAGCTGGTTGCTTGGTTCTCCTGGTGGGATGGGAGACCCGGGCAGAGTTGCGGAAGGCGGCAGGATAATGGCCAGGCAGCTGCTGAGCCACCAGAAAGCCCACCACCGGTTCTGTAAATAATGGTACTGGGTTAATGACGGCAGCTGCTGGCATCATCCCGGTACAAGCACTTCTTCTTCAAGCCGACGTACGGGTACATCTGTTTGCGAGAAGTGGTTGAAGTGCACATAGTTGAACAGGGCCAATTTAGGGACTCGGTAACCGGATCTTTTTTTATTTATGGTAAGAGGTGTGTGTGTGTGGTGGTTTTTTTTTTTTTTTTCCTAATATACCCAGTAGAAATGGGTCCATTCACTTTTGAATGATTAGGGATTCAATTTTCAGCAAAACGCTTGACACGTGTTTTGGTGCTACTCCTCCTGAATAGGACCCCAAAACGTGGTGCGTTTTTTTTTTTTTCCCCTCTCTCCCTGACAGGTGTAAAATTGCGTCTGGCTAAAAGACAGAATTTGGTCCATGAACCTCTTTGACGTGACATGTGGAAGTATGTGTGATTCGTGCTTTAAAAATTGCGAGCAGAAACCCATGTACCTGTTATGCTCTATGTGAACAGGGTTTAAATAATGCACTCATCTTCCATGCTCATTTATGTAAAGTTTGATTAAGCCCACTTTAAATTGGAATGAAAGGCACTATACTAACTCTTAACAGTCCGAAGTAAAGGGGGGGGGGGGGTCTCGGCATCTTCTCCATAAGTACCAGTCTTCGGGGTGACCTAACACATGCGCATGTGCAGTAGCCAGTCATCCTAGCACACAGGGACTATGCCGGTGATGTAAGCAGAGCTAAGATCAGTTTACATGCAGCAAAAAACTGAGCATGCAGGTAGGTGTAATCTTGGTGTGGAAGAGGCATTGCAGGTGTCTTTTACCATAACTAGCCTGCTCAAGTTTTTGTAAAATGCCTTCAGTTCTGCTTAACTCCTTAAAGGGAAACTCTAGTCAAAAAATAAATTTTTCCTATTAATAGTATGTTAAATATCTTTGATCGTTTTTGAAATAGCTGCTTGTCTGGCTTAGAAAGTCTTATCTTAACTAGACAGTCAGCTTCTTCCTCTTCACAGACAACGCTATCTCCCTTTATCTGAATTTGCTACGCTGTCTTTTGCTTCCTGAAAAGGTTGTCAGTCTAAAACAGGCATGCCTAGACTTGTCCAACCCTCCCATCTTTCACAGAACATGATCTCCTCCTCCTGTCTTAATTACCTTGTTTAGTCTAGCAGCTTTTCCTGGAAGAGTGGAGTGGGGTGGTTCACGTGACCGGCGCAATATATGAAAGAAATAAGGCACAAAGGAACTTTTTTGAAAGTTTTTAGAAGGGTAGATTCATTTAGATTCATTTATATTGCTCATTACATGTTAGTAATGAGTTTAAGGCTCTGTTTACACTAGTGTGGCTTGTCATGTGACTTTGGACACCTAAAGTCGCATGGCAAGTCACAGGCCATTGATTTCAATGGCACCTGTTCCCATCTATGCCACTTTGAAAATCAGCAACTTTGAAAAGGTGCCTGCACTACTTTGATGCAACTTTAATCCAGAGGGTGTTAAATTGGATCAAAGCTGCGGTGTCTCACTCTAAATCGCACAACCTTGAGTTGCACTAATGGAAACATAGCCACTAGGCTAGAGTGCGACTTTACACTCTCTGGTTTAAAGTTGCATCAAAGTAGTGCAGATACGTTTTCAAGGTCGCTGATTTCCAAAGTTGCATAGATGGGAACGGGTTCCATTGAAATTTATAGGCTGTGACTTGTCATACGACTTTGTGTGTCCTAAGCACACTAGTGGAAACTGAGCTTTAGTCTGTTTCCACTGTTGCGATTTAGAGTGCATCTTTGATCCAACTTTACACTCTCTGGATCAAAGTTGCATCAAAGTTATGCAGGTACCTTTTCAAAGTTGCATAGATGGGAACGAGTGGGCTGTCACTTGTCATGTGACTGTGTCCAAAGTTGCATGACAAGTCGCACCAGTGGAAATGTAGACTTATGCTGGCCATACACTATACGAAAAAATTGTTCAAACTCCTTTTTAAAAAACTAACACTCGGCCATGAGAGCTAATGCCATTATGTAATGACCGATAAATCGTTCAATGGACATCCGTTTTTGTTTGTTTTTTCACATATGCCTAGTGCAAACAGTTTGGATGAGAAACACATTAACCTTTCAATTTATCATTTGTTCGGCAAAAATTTTCCAAACTTGTCCATTATTACGGCTCAAAAATGTCACAACCGAGTACAGATTTGTGCCCATTACCTGGCTGAAAAACGAAAGAACTCTCCAAATGACCAAATTTCAGTCTATTTTTTTTCTTGTAGTGTATGGCCAGCATTAATGTGGATGCCTGTACTATGATTATTGTAGACTATGAGCTGAGACCCGTGAGCACTTCCAGCTACACTGACACTCTCCTCCGTGTCCTGTGTAGATGGGTCTTTTATTAATTTTCTCATGAATTAGGATGTTCAATGCATCCTTATTGATAGAACACTGGGCGAGAACCTATGATCAGCCCTTCCCATTCTGTATACGCCCACTGGCTACACAAGAACAGTGCCCCTCCCTGGAAGTGATGTCACTAGCTTTCAGTAACCACACCCACTTGCTGCTCTTGGACTCAGAAGGAAGAGAAATTAAAGTCATGTGACAGCACCGAATACTGCAAAATACAGGTGGAAAAACTGGGATTTTTTCATTTTGACACGAGGATGAACTTAGCTTACATTAATGATTGCAGGGGAGAATTTAAGGTATTAGGCTGTACTTCCGCTTTAAGGCAGGGGTCTTAAACTGGCGTCCCTCCAGCTGTTGCAAAGCTACAAGTCCCATCATGCTTCTGCCTATGGGAGTCATGCTTGTAACTGTCAGCCTTGCAATGACTCATGGGAATTGTAGTTCTGCAACAGCTTGAGGGCCACCAGTTTGAGACCCCTGCCTTAAGGGCTAAAGCCTGGATGCCCAGGCCAAATTTAGCAGCATTGGCATGCGTTGGTTAACTTCACTATGACTCTTATTGTCATACTTAAATAGAATAGCTTTTTTTTTTTTTTTTTTTTTCCATGTTAAAACATGCATTTATTCCATTTCATTTTGGTTTTACCTTCAACTACACTGCTGAAAAAAAATAAAGGAACGCTTTGTAATCAGAGTATAGCATAAAGTCAATAAAACTCCTGGGATATTGATCTGGTCAGGTAAGTAGCAGAGGGGTTGTTAATCAGTTTCAGCTGCTTTGGTGTTTATTAAATTACCAGGTGCACTAGATTGGCAACAATGAGATGACCTCCAAAACAGGAATGGTTTTACAGGTGGAGGCCACATACGTTTTTTTCCCCGCTCATCTTTTCTGACTGCTTTTCACTAGTTCTGCATTTGGTTAGGGTCAATGTCGATGCTGGCATCGTGAGGCGATACCTGGGCCCTATAGAGGTTTCACAGGCAGTCTAACTCCATTAATACGTGCCATTGCCAGAAGGCTTGCTGTGTTCCCCAGTACAGTCTCAAGAGCATTGAGGAGATTCCAGGAGACCTACAGTTCCACTAGGAGAGCAGGGCAGGGCATAGAAGGTCCTTAACCCATCAGCAGGACTGGTATCCGCTACTTTGTGCAAGAAGGAACAGGATGAGCACTGCCAGAGCCCTACAAAATTACCTCCAGCAGGCCTCTAGTGTGAATGTCTCTGACCAAACAATCAAACAGACTTCATGAGGAGGGCCTGAGTGGGACTCTGTGCTCACTGCCCAGCACCATGGAGCTTGATTAGCATTTGCTAGTGAACACCAGAATTGGCAGGTTTGCCACTGGTGCCCTGTGCTTTTTAAAGATAAGAGCAGGTTCACCCTGAGCCAGTGGCGTAGCGTGGGTTGTCAGCGCCCGGGGCAAGGCAAGTAATTTGCGCCCCCTAACCTGCGGACTTTTAGTACTCCCAGAGTCCCTTCCTACAATAGTACTGACCAGCCTGATTCCTATACTGACCTACCAGTCCACTACGCTAACATACCCGATTCCTGTACTGGCCACTACATTGACCTACCTGTCCCCGACACTGACCCTTACAATGACCTACCTGATTCCTACCTGACCACTACACTGCCCACTACACTACACTGCCCACTACACTGCCCACTACACAGAGGACACCACCGCGTCATCGAGCCCTTACAGGGGGCGGGTCGGGGAGGATTGTGAGAGCTTAGAGGAGGCGGGACGGAGGCACATGCAGGGCTGACTTGGAAGACGGCGAGGCGGGCTCCAGAAGTAAGGCGGGGCTCTGCCACTGGCCAGCCCCGCTGCCGCACATGACAATGTTGGCCCAATCACAGGGAGCCGACCGGCCATCGTTTAGCCTGAAGGTGACGGCGGCTGAAGTGACACGCTAGGAAGAATTTTTAAGGTTTGCTAGAGTGACACTGGCGTGGGATGCGCCCCCCCAAATGTTGCGCCCGGTGCGGCTGGCCCCCCCTGCACCCCCCACGCTACGCCACTGCCCTGAGCACATGTGACAGACGTTAAAGGGTCTGGAGAAGCTGAGGAGAATGCTGCCTGTAACATCGTTCAGCATGGTGGTGGGTCAGTGATGGTCTGGGGAGGCATATCCATGGAGGGATGCACAGAACTCTACAGGCTAGACAATGGCACCCTTACTGCCATTAGGTATCGGGATGAAATCCTTGGATCCATTGTCAGACCCTACTTTGGTGCAGTGGGTTCTGGGTTTCTCCTGGTGCGTGGCAAAGCCTGGAGGATGAAGAAATTGATACCATTGAATGGCCCCCATTCTTTCCTGACCTAAATCCAATAGATCACCACTGGAACATTGTTTTGGTCCATCCAACGCCACCAGGTTGCACCTCAGCCTGTTCAGGAGCTCAGTGATGCCCTGGTCCAGATCTAGGAGAAAATACCCCAGATCACCATCCGTCATCTCATTAGGAGCATGCCCTGACATTGTCAGGAATGTATACCAGCACTAATGGGGCCATACAAACTACTGAGTACCATTTTGAGTTGCTGCAATGAAATTTCAGCAAAATGGACTAGACTCCTGCATCATTTTTTCACTTTGATTTTTGGGGTGTCTTTGAATTCAGCCCTCTGTAGGTTGATAATTGTAATTTCCATTAACCAATGTGGCATCCTTTCAATCCCAACACATTACCCAGTCCGTATCCATATAGATATCCAGCATGATCTTTTTCCCTGTTGAGATCTGATGTGTTTTAAAAGTGTCCCTTTCATTTTTTCGAGCAGTGTATGTAGTGCAAGGGTCTGCCTTGTTTTTGGTAAATCTGATAGAAAACTATACAAGGAAATTGTATAATGTAAATGTAGAATGTACAGCCAGCCCAAGTCTAGCTCTGAAACGTTACTGAGCTGTTCTGTCCCTTCCCTCACCCACATTTTTTTTTTTTTTTTTTAGACCATGTGCAGAAAAGTGTCTTCCCATGGCTGGGAGGGCTGATGATGTTTTTTGAGAAATCAGTTCAGTTAAGAAGATGTTGGTTAACTGCAATTTATTACATTTTTGCTCTTGGGTCTAAAAATATTTTAACCACTACATCTGATTGGGTCTTAAGCCAGACAAAGCAGCCAGGTTCCAAGCAGTTTTTTTTTTTTTCTATATGCTTGTTCCAGGTCAGTGATGAGGGTAACTAATGCCTCGTACACACGCATCGATTATTGGCTGGGAATTTTCGGCTAACGTCCGATCTGCCGATTTTCGGCTTGTTAGTATGATGCTTTCGACTACGACTTTTCGGCCGAAAAAAATCTGGTGTGCAGGCTATAAAATTTTTGTTGACAGTCAACACAACGGCCAATTTTCCGTCAGTCAGTACAGATTTCGGCAGGGAAAAATCTGATGAGCAAGACTGGGCATGCTCAGAGAAGAAAAAACACACGGAAAGTAAACCAGCACATGACATCACTTCTGAAGTTGATTTTTGTTGGGCGAGAAAATTCGTGTGCAGTCTAGGCACATTCCAACCAACAAAACACCACTCTGGACAAAAGTCGGACGATCGGTCGGCCGATAATCGTTGCGTGTGTACGAGGCATAAGTCAGAGAGGTTAGCTTTTCAGTTAGCAATTCATGTTCTTGTATTTATCTAAGCTTTTCTTCTTTTTCTTTTTTCTTTTTTCTTTTTTTCTTTTTTCTTTTCTTTTTTTTCTTTTTTCTTTCTTTTTCTTTTTCTTTTTTTTTTTCTTTCTTTTTTTTCTTTTTTTTCTTTTTTCTTTTTTCTTTTTTTTTTCTTTCTTTTTTTTCTTTTTTTTCTTTTCTTTCTTTTTCTTCTTTTTTTTTTCTTTTTTTTCTTTTCTTTTTTTTTTTCTTTTTTTCTTTTTTTCTTTTTTTCTTTTCCTCATTACGGCCCATTCGCATTGCCCGCACACTAAATGCTCCATTTAGCATGGGGGCAGCTGTCAGTATTTGGCCGCACTGAGCTGTGTGAGGGGGTTGTGTGATGTTTCAGTGCTTTACTTTCCTTCGTGGCTTCATGTGTCTACTTGACAGCATGCCTACCTGTGCGCTGAGGTAAAATGTAGCCTCTGGGCTGCATTAGTGCGAATGGTTGTTTTCTTTGTGCCCTAGTGATGACTGGCATTTATCCAGTGCAGAAAATCACCAGTCACTGCACTATGTGTGAATGAACCCTTAATCTTATGTGTACACGTTAGAAATGAACATCTTTATTTCCAATTGAGTGCCTATAGAAACCTTTGTACCTACACATTATGCGATTTGGTAATTTGAAATGCTAATTGTGCCACCTTTTCTGCCCTTAATAGATTTGAAAACCCTGGACTTGATGTTCAATATTGACAGTGTCTCTACATTGGAGCAACATCTTCGCTCTGTCTTGGTTTATTCTGTAAGTAAGCAATATTCCTCTTCAAATCTCTCCTGCACCTGTAGCCTGGAGTTTGTGGATCAAGAAACTGCAAGCCCAGCCTGTCCTAGACTTCTCTATACATCTGAATTTCAACTGCAGAGAAAGCAAAGGTGGATTGAGATTGACGTAACCTCTTTTCTTCAACCGTTTGTTTCAAATCGGCAAAACATTCACCTGTTATTTAATTTGACATGTATGAGGAACAAGGTTCACTACAGTTTTGGAATAGGGGAATCCCGAAGAAAAGCAAGATCTCCATGTTTGCTTCTTTATTTAAATGACACCAGAAGTTTGGCATACCACTGGAAAAAGCTGCACCTAGGTCCTCCCAGTTGGCATCAGAGAGGGCAAGTAATTCCCGATCTCAGTGATTTAGCTGAAAACCTCCAAATGCAAAAAGTCCCTCGTCAACGAAGAGATCAAGACACAGAATTGAGCAGTCCAATTGCATTTAATTTCAGTGAGCTAGCCAAACAATTTGTGTATCATCAAAATGAGTGTGAGCTTCATCGATTTCGACTCAGTTTCAGCCAACTGAACTGGGACAAATGGATCTTGGTACCAAATCGATATAGCCCAGATTACTGCAAAGGAGTATGTCCTAGGGTTGTTGGCCACAGGTATGGTTCTCCGGTACATACTATGGTTCAAAATATAATCTATGAAAAACTGGACTCTTTTATACCGCGGCCTTCTTGCGTTCCATCTGAATACCGACCCATGAGTGTGCTCATTGTTGAACCTGATAAATCTATAGCATATAAAGAGTATCAAGATATGATTGCAACCAAATGTACCTGCCGTTAGACTTTCTTTGCATAATCTTGATCTGTGTGAACAGCCATAAGCAGTCTATGCAACCAGGTTTTTGGTGACCATAATGGTAGCAAAGTTTAATGACATGGAACTATAGAATTCCATCCACACACATCCAAAAGCTGGTATTGCATTAAATTAAAGCATGCCAATTACTTTTCTTAGTTCCAATCCTATTTGCTGCCAGTTTTATGATGAAGGTACACTTAGGTTCACATAAAAAATGCCTTCATCTTCAATGTAAACCTGAAAGAAAACTGCTTTAAAAAGAAAAATCTGACCTTGTTGTATGAGCATTAGCTTGCATAAAAAGTGGATACACTAAACTTTTGACAAAGCATTTTCAAAGCTCTAGTTTGAAGAACATTTCTTCTTCTGAAGTTTTATAGCGCACTCTACAACTACAGTTTGAGTCAAATTAGCACACACCTCAGTGGATGTGCTTGTTGTCACTTGAAACCTACTGCTAGTGCGCTTCATCAGGCAATCTAGATAATTTAGCACTACTTGACACTAATCTAAAGGCTGCTAAAGCCTCCTAGAAGCTTATTTTAAGTGACATGAGTGAGATCTGTGTTTAACATCTCCAAACTGGGGCTACAGCCCCCTCAAAGTTGGCTAAAAGCTTTCAAGATGTTTTGTCAAAGCTTACTCTACACTTGATTTGGGGTTGATTTACTAAAACTGGAGTGCAAAATCTGGTGCAGCTCTGCATGGTAGCCAATCGGCTTCCAGGTATTTGTGTCAGTTAACTGAACAAGCTGAAGTTAGAAGCTGATTGGCTACCATGCGCAGCTGCACCAGATTTTACTCTCCCCAGTTTTAGTAAATAAACCCCATTTCACATAGGCTGAAGCCTGTGCGTTACAAGGCCTAGAGCCCAAATACAACAATAGGGTCAAACAAAACTATGCTTCTTGCTTAAAGATATTTTAATGATGCTGTGTTAAATATCTAAAGGACTCTAGATGCCATGAAGGAGGTTTTAAGATTGCCGGCGTCGCTTTTAAATGGCCTATGTTCTTTTAAAGAACAGGTCAAATGGTTGTCTCTGAGACAACTGCCCTCCTTCACTTGTGGAATCTGAGCAAAAGTTGTCTAAAACTGAAGACAACTTCCTTTTATGCAACACAATGAAAATGTTCTTAGGTGAACTGTAACTAGTGATATCTAGCAGGTTTTTGCAAAAAATATATGCAAAAACATTTTGAGCTACAATGTTGCAAGCAAAGTGCTACTACTTAGCATTTGAACTTGACAAATATTTGTAAATGTATATTTTAACACAACTTCTTTTTGGATAGAAGCGAGGCAGTACTGCTACACTTGGGTCAAATTTAAAAAGCAGCAATTGTGACATTTGCCAAATGTTCACTGGTGAATCATTCACTGCACTTTAAAACATTCACCTGCAGTGAAGGTTTTTGTTACATTCACTGCTTTAAAAATAAGCACCTTGGACTTCACTTTAAACGCTGTGTTTGTAGGGAGCAGTATTGCTGATGCTTTACTTTTCTCAGCATACCAGGCCACCTTGGTGGATATAGAACATCTAAATACTGGAGCTCTTATTGTGTTTGAAGGTCTTTAACATTTTTGAATGTTGTATTTGTGAAATAGTATTGCTACTGCCATATAATATAAAATATCTGAAAATTGGAGCTCTTCTCTTGTATGAAGCTCATTTTAACATCTCCCTTTAGGTATACTTTTTCCTGTTGTCTTACTTTTTGAGGTTCCCCCTGGCATTAGCAAGGGGGCCTTCAATAAAAGGTAACATAGGTGGGTTTATGTAATATATAATACTAACACTTTCTAATTTATTGTTGGGGAGGGAGGGGGAGCTTTTCTGTTAGCACAGCAATTTGACACTCTAAAATGTCTTGTTTTAGAAGAAGCGGCTGTAAAAAACACGACTACATTTTCATGTTCCCAGTCTTATGTAGTCAGCACTATGGTTATCAATGATGCAATACACTGTATTTTTCCTAATGAATGTTGGCTGCCACTGTATTTGCAATTAAATAGAAAATGCAATCTCGTGTCCCTTGATTATTTTAAATGTTCTTTTTTTCCTGTTTTTTATGTACCCCTTCTGGAGATGGGAGATTATTAAAAGGGTATGCAAGTCAAATAATTTCAATGACTGTCCTGGTAATGCTGAACAAGATTTCTCACATTTGCCTGCATGTTGTAATCATTTGAAGGTGGATGAATATATACGTTAGTGTTCGAAAGCACTGATTTGATTTCAATGCAACCTACATTGATTTACAAAGTGTATTCCAAAAGCAACGAATTTTGCAGATGGCCACGATTTCAGAAAATCTGAATTATAATTTTCCACATATACCGTCACTGCAAAGTCCCATTTTCCACATCTATTTATAATGCACTAAAGGCAACTTTTAAACTCCACCTTACAATTTGACTGTAGAGCCATATTTAGATTTGTCAAAAACTATGTAGTGCAAGGACTGGCCTACTTGGAAACAAATCAATTGGATAGTTTAAGCAGATACTCAATTACATGATCTAAAATACTGTGCAAATATTGTCATCCACCTGCTCAGCGGGGATCGGCGGATCAAACCCTGCTGAGCAGAACGGCTCCGTCGATGGAACGGAGCCGTGTGAAAGGGGCCTAACTGAACAAGCTGAAGTCAGAAGCTGACTGGCTACCATGCACAGCTGCACCAGGTTGTGCACTCTCCAGTTTTAGGAAATCCAACCCCTTATGTTCACAAAGTAAAATGCTTACCGCCAACCTCTTGCGCAAAAAAGTCACAGCTGGACCTAGCACCTACAGTATACATGCACTGCAGCTTAGTTCATTCCGCTGGCTGGTTCCTGTTTGGGCAGCTGTAGTTCTAGAGAAGAAAATTTGAATACGTTACTTTTTTTATGAAGGCGGACTCTATAGAAGAAATAGAATAATCAAAGAATTTCTGGTGCCTCAAACCAAAAAGTTTGGGATTTTTAAGGCAATGAATTAAGGTAGTTTTATATTGAATAAAACAGTTATACATTAAAACAGTACACGTGTGTAGGGCTATAGGCCCTATAGTGTGGAGAGGTGATAGAGTTGAATCTACAGTGAAAATAGTGACATGGTGATTTGTATGAATGTATTTCTCTGTTCACTGGACTTGATTACAAGTTATTAGGACAGAGAGAACATCATCAATATCCGACGCGTTTCGGCTTGGTAGCCTTTGTCAAGGATATCACTGTATCTGTGGTTATAACAAAAAAGAGCTGTTTTAACACACCTACTCTTCCTAGGGAAGAATTATTTCCGTTGGGGTGGTGTTTTACATAGAAACGCTTACATTTTATTGTTTGCCTTTCCATGCATGGAGACCTTTTTTCTCCTATCCTGTTTTCTGCGACAGGAGCTAGAGTGGCTGCTTCTAAGAGTAATATGTAATAATTAAAAATATGAAGATGGTGTCTATATTCATTTATATAGTTTTACTCACTGGAAAAAAGCAGTTAGAGTGCTTCTGTGAGTATTATTGCATTTGCCGTGGTCTGGTCAGAAGTTTTTTCCAAACTGTCATCTATGCCATAAAGTGTATATATACTATTCAAAAGAAAAAAATATTTTTATTTTTGAAAAGATCAAAGAGATAAACGTGGAAAACATTAGAGCAGAAAAAGATATTTTCCTTTTAAAATATACTTAGGAATTCTGCTTGTTGGTGTTGAATCAGAAAAACTCACATGTTTAGGCAGCTTGGTTTGTTCAGTTACAGCAGCGCATCTGCAAGTCTGCACATCTCCTTCTCCTGGAAAGAACTGGTGTACTGCTTCATTCCCCCCGCGTTGTATACCCTCCGCATGCACAGTACTGTGCATCGGGATCTGTGTTGTTGCGGCCGTCGCGTATCTCTTGCCTTACTGCGCATGCGCGATGAGTATTGCGCGCGCATCTAGGCAGAGATTGTCGGCTGTGAATGTATGTAGCGCCGCCGACAGTTTAGAGGAGCTGGATGCCCCAAAGGGATCCGGGGGGAGGAAAATGGATGGAAAAAATATCCTCCATTGCTCCAAAAAAGGTCTCCATGCATGGAAAGGCAAACAAAAAAATGTAAGTGTTTCTATGTAAACACCACCCCAATGGAAATAATGCTTACCTTGGAAGAGTAGGTGTATTAAAACAACGTTTTTTTTGTTATAACCACAGATCCGGTGATATCATTGACAAAGGCTACCAAGCCGAAACGCGTCCGCTATTGATGATCTATCTGTCCTAACAACTTGTAATCAAGTCCGGTGAACAGAGAAATACATTCATACAAATCACCATGTCACTATTTTTTCACTGTAAATTCATCTCTTTATCGCCTCTCCACACTATAGCCCTACACACGTGTACTGTTAATGTATAAACTGTTTTATTCAATATAAAACTACCTTAATTCATTGCCTTAAAAATCCCAAACCCCCCTTTTTTTTTTTTTTTTTTTTTTTTTTTTTTTTTTCTGGTTTTGAGGCACCAGAAATCCTTTGATTAACTTACTAGGGATGTTGGCAAAAATATATCAAGGCATTTAGAGAATTCTAAAACCTATAAAATAGAAGAGATAGAAAAGAAAGCTACAATTGAGCTTTAAAGCCCAATTCTGGTGAACCTTGAAAAATTCTCTTGCAGTGGGGTTGCTCTCACTGCAAGGGTTAACTGCTCATTTAGGTCTAGGAGACACAGAAAAGATTCTTACCTGTTCTGCTACACAGATCCTTAAACTATCTTCTTATCTAAGGCAGGCCCTTGCACTACATAGTTAAAGGTAAATCTAAAGGTAAATCTAAAGGAAATTGAATAAGAAAATTGTATAGTGTATGGCCAGCCTAAGGTCCAGATATCAAGACCAGTTAACGGTCCATACCCATGCAAATGATGGGATGATCCTGAAAGACAATCTACTGCTGGACCGTGGGGGAGTGGGGATTCAGATAAGTAATTTTGCTTTTTATTCTCACCTAGAATTAATGAGCAGTCAACCCTTGCAGTGTGGGCACAGCCCCAATTTGAGGTAGAATTTTCAAACCACCTAGAGTTGGGCTTTTGTTTTCTTAAAGAAAGCACTGCAAAATGTTCTCTCTTGCATTGGTCAGAAAAGCCTAGGTCTTGGGTCATCTGATCTCTGCTGAAAGGGAGGTTCAGTATGACTGTGAATACCTATTTATCATATGGAATCCTGCAGGATTCCTAAGACCTGGAGGGAACTTGATGGGCATTTCCCAAGACAGGCTTTTCAGCCCTTGTAATACTATTTATCCATTTCCAGTAGAACTGTTAGGACTGCTGCACACTAGAACGCGGTGCGGGAAAGGAAAGTTCCGTGCACATTTCCTGCACCGTGTGTGAAAGTGCTACCCTTGTAAGATGCATGTGAGTGCGATTTAATTTTTAATGTGGCACCTCAAGCAACATCTCGCAAATGCAGGGCATTTACGGCCACCAAACTGAATGGTAATTTGCAAAAGTAGTGTTTGCATTACTTTTTCTACATTCCTGTGCATTTTGATAGCTCATTCAAACGAATAAGCTGTCAAAATGGGAATGCATTTGTTTGTCTGAACAGGCTCTTAAAAATAACTAAAAAAAAAAAACATTTTGGATAGAGCGAAGTCGAATTAGAACACTTGTTGGTTTTTATTGCTGTCTGTTCTTCAAGATTTGCTCTCTCATGTTTACTGTTGGCATCAAAAGAAAATCCCAAATTTGAGTTGTCCCCAGAACTGTTATAGAGGAGAAATTTTCCAATGGAGACCCTTACTCTGGTAACAACTAGGGATTCCCTTACTATGGAGTGATTTTCTGTGAGGGAAGGGAAATCTCTCCAATGGGACGCAAAAGGCAAATAAAAAAACCAGAACACCCCTGACTAGCTAGGGCTCTAGTTTATACACTGATTAGCCATAACGTTAGGACCACCCATTATAGCATGTCAAGGCATGAACTCAACCTAACCTCTCAAGGTATGCTGTGGTATATCACACCAAGCCTTTAACAGAACCTTAAGTCCTGAAGGTTGTGAGGTGGGACCTCCATGAATTTGTTTTCCAGCACATCCCACAGATGCTTGATTGGCTTGAAATTTGGAGGTTATGTTTCTCAAACCATTCTTAAATTTATCAGCCCAGGCTGCCTTATTCAAGGGTTTGGTGGTCCAGTTCTGATGTTCATGTGCCCATTGTAGGTGCTACTGGCTGTGTGACACTGGTGAGCATGGGCCCCCCTAATGCTTTGTGGCCCCTTACTGAGTTTTCAGACACCTTTCTATTTCAGACACCTTTCTATTGGAACCAGTGTCCCCCTTTTTTTAGCAATATGAGCTACAGTAGCTTATCTTTAGGATTAGACTACGCAAGCCAACCTTCACTCCCCATGTGCATTAATGAGCATTGGCTGCCCATGAATCTGCTACCAGTTTTCCTTCTTTGGACTACTTTTGGTCCCACAAGAGCTGCAGTTTTGGAGTTGCTCTAAACAAGTCGTCTAGCCATTACAATTTGGCCCTTGTCAAAGTCTCTGAAATCCAAATGCTTGCCCATTGTTTTTTTTTTTTTGGTTCTGCTTTCAACACATCACTTAAGGAACAACACGTTTACTTGCTGCATAATATACCCCCACTGCCTTTCAGGTGTCATTGTAACAAGACTATCAGTGTTATTCGCTTTACCTGTCAGGGATCATAATGTTATGGCTAATTGATGTATGGGTAGCTACTTTCCTATGGTACAGGGCACCACAGAAAAGCGAGGAAAGATGGTTTCCTGAACTATAAAGAGCCTTCTGACTCCTCTGAGGCTGGGTTCACACTGATGTGGTTTGAAAGCAGGTTTTCTCGACTCCAATTTGCATGACATGGTTCACACATCTCTGGGGCAGCTGCAGAGCACATTGCACAATGGTCCTGTGTGTCTTTGGCTGCGTTTCAGGTCAGAATTTAGGCAAAAATTTGGGCCTTAAACTGAGAACCGGGATGCACTGGACCCCTGCTTTGAGCTGCATCCACACGCAAGTGTACACCCAGTCTTATAGCCTATGCCCCACTGTTACCTATGTAGCATCCTACAGGTTGGTGGTAGGTAAAAGTATAATGGGCCTTGGCTGCCTAACAGTAGGGCTATGATTTCAGCTGGACTGTCATGTCTGTCTCCCAGGTGTGGCTACTGAGAGGGGAGTCTTCCCCACTGGCTCTGTGAGAGGATTCTCATTGGGCAGTGAAGGAAATCCAATCAGTGGCCCATTCTGGCTTGTATCTACCCCAGAAGGCAGATTCTGCTGCAGAGGATTCTGGGAGTGGGTTAAAGTTTAAGGGGGAACGCATGATGCAGCGTCTTTGGTGGGAAGCAGAATCCCAGGAGGGAGAGTACAGCTGTCTCTCCTCCTATCAGAAGGATTGGGTGTCTTGGGTGGCTGCCTGAGTATCCAGAAGGGAGAGTAGAGCTGCAGAGATGATCCGGTGTGCCGAGGACCAGTGGAGAAAGAGGGGTTCAAGTTTCAGGAAAGCCTTCCAAGGTCTTGAGTACTGTGAACTGCCCCTGGGGTCTGCCTAGTGTAGAGGGGACCACTCCGGTGAATTCCCAGGGATCCTAGAGCCTGCAAGTGTAAAGGGGGTTGCCTAGTGAAAAGACGCTGAAGTGTAAAGGGGGTGCCAGCAGTAGGGCCCTGAAGAGTTAAGTGTGCAGTGTTAAGAGTTGCAGTTACAAGAAGCTACCTCAGTCAGTGAAGGGCTGGCGGGAGTCATACACGGGATTTTTTGAGCTAAACAGAGTGTCAAGATTCAAGGATCATTACAGTCCCGGATCTTCTGAGTTAACCAAGGAGTTAAAATCGAAGCTTCAGCAGAATGGTATTTAAAGCGCCAGGAAGCATTGGTTGGCTTTCAGCTGGCGTCAGGACAGCGCTAACAGGCATTTTTCTACAAAGTGTCCCAGCTGAACCTAGTTGAGCCAGAGGAGTATCCCACTCATTCCCTTCTCCCATCCCCATTGCAAAATAAACAACACAAACCAAAGATGCTGGAATGGTCATTGTCTCAGCTCTCACACTTGGGTTTTCAACTTAAATGTGTTGGAAGAGTTTCCGGTAACAATGGCAGACCCACATCAGGCCCAATGCCTGGAAATATTGCTACACCTACAGCAGTTCACTTACAGAAATTTACTACAAATGTTCAGAAGTGGCTATAAGAGGAAACCAAAATAAAGAAGTTCTTATGTATAATTGTTTGTGTTACTAAACCCAGGACCCTGCATTCACTATATCTGGTCTCCCAGAGTACACAAAACATGGAAATACCATTATTTTAGTAAATATAAACTGCTAAATACCTTTTCTCATCAGCAGTTAAGCCCTGTACACACGTGCAGATTATCTGAAGACTTTTGTCTGCAGACTAACCAAAACCATATAATATGAGGTCAAACCTAAACACTTTCAATTTGTATGCAATCTGGCAGGCCCTTGCACTACATAGAAAAGGTAAATCTGAAGACAAAAGTCTTCAGATAATCTGCACGTGTGTACGGGGCATTAGAGCAGTTTTGTGACTATCAGTGTCTGGTTAAAGCTTGTAAGAGTAGTGTTCATGCTCCCCTGACTGTCCAGTGAGGCTGCAGTACATCTGACCCTCTGTCTGGACAGTGCTGATTGGCCCTGTGCTGGTCACATGCACCCTCCCAAGCAAAAAAAAAAAAAAACTCAATCACAGGTGTCAAACTGGCAGCCCTCCAGCTGTTGTGGAACTACAAGTCCCATGCAGCATTCCACCCCAAACGGAGCATGTGCAAAGTGCCCCCAAGGCTCTGCACTATCAGCAGATGGATTGGGGACTGTGGAAGAAGGGGAGAATAAGAGAAGACAGGATCCAACAACCTTTTTAGGCAGGATTAACCCCCTTAGGATCCACAGTGAGTATAACAAGCATGCTTTACTGCATTTACAGACTGATTTTACTGTTGTGTGTTTAGTAACACTTTAAAGTGGATTTCCACTAAAAAGGGGAAGCTGCGCTTGTTTGCTTCTTCACCCCCTCTGCTGCCACATTTGGCACCTTTCGGGGGGAGGAGCAGGTACCTTTTTTTGGCAGATACCTGCTCCCACTTCCTAGTGACTTTTCTGCAGTGCGGTAACCTGGAAGTTGCCCTCCTCCTCCTTCCCCTGCTGCCCGGTGTAACGTTCGAAAACCATACCCCGTGAGAATTCCATACCCTCGTCACTTCCTGTCAGGAACAGCTGAGCAGCGTAGCAGTGCGCATGCTCACAGCCCCGGATACGTCATTGAACAGCTGAGGGGCTGACAAGTGCGCATGCTCAGAGGGAATGGATTTATCACGGTAGTGTGTGTAACGATATACTTGCAGCGGTTACATTAAAACAGCTGGGCTGCAACATGAGTCATCTCCGCTCCTATCCCTGTCACTTCCCTGATGTCGGCTAATATAAAAGCGGATCACGGAGCCGACATCTCCGTCATTTACATTTCATACACCCGCCGCCGCTTTTACATTTATTAGCCAAGATCAGGGAAGTGACAGGGATAGGAGTGGAGATGACTCATGTTGCAGCCCAGCTGTTTTAATGTACCCGCCGCAAGTGTAACGTTACACACACTACCGTGATAAATCCATACCCTCCAAGCATGCGCACTTGTCAGCCCCTCAGCTGTTCACTGACATAGGTGCTGACGTAGGTGCACCGGAAGTGACGAGGGTATGGTTTCTTCACAGGTATGGTTTTTTCACGGAACACCGGGCCATTCACGAAGTGCAGCGCGCTTCGGGCATGTGCAGTGGGGAACTGGCTGTTTTCCCTTATAAAAAATGGCGGCGGCAATCCCCAAGAGCTGATTTAAAAAATTGGCTGGGGTGCCAAAAACACGGGATCCCTGGACAGGTAAGGGTCCTTATATTAAAAGTCAGCAGCTACAGTATTTGTAGCTGCTGACTTTTATTTTTTCTGGGGGAGCCTGGAGCTCCTCTTTAATAGCATATTTAGTGTACCTCGGTGCACTCCACGGCATTCTCTCAGCCAGGCAGCAGGGGGTGCTCATACTCCAGGCAGCCGCCTCCTACATTTCAGTCAGCAGGTGGCGTGCGCGCTCATACAATAGTCTATTCACGTGACCAAGAATGCTCTCGGAAGCGGAAACCGTGTGACCGGAAGTTCTTGGTCGTCCTGAGTTTGGCATTGAGGAGGCAAGGTGAGTTCGCTGACTGTCCGGGGAGATAGCGCGACACCTATAGAGGTATATACGCCGTACAGGGGGCGATGTTTGGGGTCTACACACACCTGCCTGTAATGTTTTCTCTAGGCCAGTGCTCTTCAGTTGTCCCCAGTGCTTTAATATTTCACGCATTGCCTTTTTACAATGAGAGCTCATCTTCAGCTGTGCACAATACATAGAAAGAAGATATGTTGTTTAGTAATAGGACCGTGTTGGTGTGAGTGCTGTCACATGACAAAAGCATTGAGAGTGTGTGACATTGTTGTGGGAATGTAGAGAGCCCTGGTGAATGCACCTCATTATAACATGGCATCTGGGCTTATTCCATTGTAAAACATCAGTGTCCTTTACTGAGTGTGTGATGCCATCGTCATATTGTTTTTCTTGTTAAAATCACATTCACATCAGAGCCCATCATACTAGTCTCCTCAGATTCTGTAGAAGAAGTTTGATTTGGCCCAGCCGCCTCCCATATCTCCTGATTAGTCCCAGATACCGGCCAATTAAGCCCTGCGCACATTTATTTTTCTGAAAGATGCTGCAATATTCACCTCTTCTCCAGTGCTGCCCACCACAGTGATGATGTCCTTGGTATTCTAATGACCAGTCTCATTTAGCCCCTGAAGACTGAGGACATACTAGGAGTGTAGAGGAGTCATAGAAGTGCCCCTGACAGGACATCACCACTGAACACTTCATTCACAATTAGAGCTGCACGATTCTGGATAAAATGAGAATCCCAATTTTTTATTTATATTTTGGTTAGAATAAAGATCACGATTCTCGGCGTAGCATCATCCTTTACATTATACAAAAAAATTGGGCTAACTTCACTGTTTAGTTTTTTAAACTTTCATTTAAGTGTATTTTTTCCCAAAAAAACTGCATTTGAAAGACTTCTGCACAAATACAGTGTGACATAAAAGATTGCTACAATCGCTAGGGTCTCTGATAAAAAAATAAATTATATAATGTTAGGGGTTCTAAGTAAATTTCTAGCAAAAAATACTGATTTTAACTTGTAAGCAACAAGTGTCAGAAAAAGGCTTAGTCTTTTAGTCCCAGGTCACATCGGTGCGATGACAGACATTGCATGTGATTCGGAGCGCACTGCTCTGAAAATCACATGTGATGAGAATTCAGCCATACAAATTGTATGGCTAAATTTGAATCGCATTCGGACACAACTTGCACGGGACCCTTTTTTGGGTCCACTGCAGAATCGGATAGCATGGTGGTTCACACCTATACGATCCGATTCATGTCTGAACTGACAATTCGTACTGCGATATGCAAACTGATCTGGGGGTGTCGTTAACTCTGTATTGACACCCCCCAGTGAGTTGCATATGGAAGTGTGAACTGCCTGCTATTTGGATGCGATGTGGGAACCCGCAGTGGATTTGCAGGGTTCCCGCATCACATGTATGTGAACCGGCACTAAGTGGTTAAACTGCCCTCACAGTTCCTTTGATCTAAAAGAACAAAAAGATACATTATAGAGGATTGCCCATTTTTCTGGGGTCGATCCTTCTAAAAATGCTATAAACAGTGAAATATGGAGTTGCACACTGCCTCCACATAGCTAAATCAAGCTTTATTGATCCAGTATGAATCCAGCCTCTCCACCCTGATGCCTTCTGACAGGTTTTTCCCCCTAGTAAAAGATAAAGTGATTGTAAAGGTAGAATTTTTTAAAATGAAAATAACAACCATGTTATACTCACCTGCTCTGTGCATTGGTTTTTCACAGAGCAGCCCCAATCCTTTTTTTTTTCTTCGGTCCTCAACCTGCACTTCTGGCTCCTCCTATCCGCCGAGTGCCCCTATAGGAAGCTGCTTGCTATGGGGGCACCTATGTGTGCTCTCTCCCGAGCCGGCTCTGTATGTCTGTAATGCCCCGTACACACGTGCAGATTATCTGAAGACTGTTGTCTTCAGATTTACCTTTTCTATGTAGTGCAAGGGCCTGCCGGATTGCATACAAATTGAAAGTGTTTAGGTTTGACCTCATATTATATGGTTTTGGTAAGTCTGCCGACAAAAGTCTTCAGATAATCTGCACGTGTGTACGGGGCATGAGACACACAGAGCACAGCTTAGCCCTGCTCACTGGTTGTGCTTGATAGCAGCAGGAGCCAGTGCCTCCCTCTGCTGTGTCTGAGCGAATGAGGAGAGAGAGAGCCTCAGCTGTCGTGCACATCACTGGATTGAGCTCAGGTAAATATAAAGGGAAGTCCTGGGAGGGGGGAAGCTGCTTGCAGAAGGTTTTTTTTTTACCTTAATGGATAGAATGCATTAAGGTAAAAATAGAAAATGTTCTTTCTTTGCAACCACTTTAGCTGTAGAGTCCCAGTGGGGATTGCAATGTGTCAGAAGCATCAGGGTGGAGTAAGTGGATCAGTAAAGCTTGTTTTTAGCTATGCAGAAGTGGAGTGACTCCATATTTCATATGTTAATATGGGAAGTTACTGCAGAGATGCTGCCAGTGCACTGTAGATAGCCCTACCAAGATGTTCACAAACAGCAGAGGCCATAGGCAACAATTGCAAGATAAATGTGATCAGCTGGGGGCAGCAGCAGGATAAACAACAATTGTCTTTTGTTTGAGAACGCATTTATCCTTTAACGCAGAACTAAGGCTGGCTAGGCATTATACAATTTTCCTTTAGATTTACCAAAACCATATATTCTGAGGTCAAACCTAAACACTTTGAATTTGTATGCAGTCAGGCAGGCCCTTGCACTACATAGTTAAAGGTAAACCTAAGGAAATTAAATAAGAAAATGGCCAGCATTAGGCAGCATTAGGACGATCCTAGAAGGAGTGATTTTTCTTTTTTGCAACTGCTGGGTTGCAGGAAAGAAAATCGCTCAGTGCCCCCATCAACCCACTCAGTAGTGATGGGGGAATCCCTCCCGCAGAACCATTGTGTTCTCCTGGTGGGGAAAGCCGTAGTTGCATGTAAAATCCAACAGGCTGGTTGTACCCAAGTTGATCAATCGACTTGGGTACAACCATCCTGCCCATTCATGGTTCAAATCTTGGCCAGCTCCTGCTGAACCAGCTGAGATTTGAACCATCTATGGCCGTTTTTTTAAGTATTTGAAACCTCTTCCCCAAAGTTGTTGCCATATTATGGAAATGTGTTGGCACATTCTGGCAAAATTAACTATCAAAGTGCCACCCTTCAGCATTGTGATGTCCACACTCTCCCTTGTTGCTGTTAATACCTTCTACTTACTAGTCTGCATCTGGAGCCTTAAGCCTTCTTGATTGTGTCTGCGTACAAGAGTTACTTCTTTCTGGCACCCACAGCATGCCAAGATTGTACACTGAGTGGCACACACGCTAGCAAACAAAAAAGGTCTTTGTGGACTACCTATAAAAAAAGAATTTAGTTCCACTTTAACCCCTTTATACCTAGGGTAAAACAAAAAATGAATGCCTAAGCACAATTTTGAAACTTTAATGTGTTAGTAAAATTGTACATATCGTCACAACTACTTTGTACATCCAGGTGGATTATGCCCTTTTTTTCCAGGACAAAGTGGGCTTTCATTTGATAGTTAATGGAAGTTGATATCTCCTGATTTTTTATTTTTTTTTTTCAAATAAAAACTGGCCCAAAATAGGAAAAAAAAACCATAACCTACCACCAAAAAACAACCCAAAATGAATGTTCCTGCTTCCAACGATCACAGTGATATCATAGTGCACACTTTGCTTTATTTTTATTTTATTTTTTTGTCCTACCTAAAACACACTGACACCAATTAAAAAAAAAAAAGAAATCCTACCCTAAATATGCAAACTTTGACCCAAACAATAACCCTGGCGCTTGCCTACACCAAACCTTGATCTAAGTATTTCTTTTTTTTATTATTTTAGTATTTTTTTACACACTTTTTATTACCCTCTGCAAGGAGAGACAAAGATTAAATGTAGCTTTCCTTTCCATTCACAGAGAGAGAAACACAGAGACAGGCTTTACAGTGACTAATGACTGCGGTAGCAATCAGGTGACCCAGAACAGGGAGTTTGGGGTCCCAATTGTTAGTACTAAGCCTGGGACTCCCAGTGAGACCCTGGTCTCTGTGCTAGGAGCGCCGCAAGGGAGATATGTTATGCAAATATATAGGCCCCACAGCACAAAGCCCAGTGCAGTGGGGCTGTATATTTGTCAACGTCAATGGGTTAAGGCCTCTTGCACACAGCAAAAAAATTAATAAAATCTGCATGTGTTGCCTTTTTTTTTTTTTTTTTTTTTACGCTTGTGAACATGGTCTATGAAACAATGTACACAGCTGTGTAAAGATCAGTATTGCAACAATGACTTCAAAGCTTTAAAATAAAAGTGGAAAATGTGTACAGTACTTTACACACATAGAAGTGTGTACACAGGTTTATATGAGCTAAAGAGCGTAAATGGCATCACTGGCAGCTAGAAGAGGATGAAGATGAATTTTACACATGTATACACACATACACATTTTTTTTTTTTTTTTTTTATCAAAATTGTTCTGCCAGCAAGGTCCTGCATATAAACATCAGTCAATTATCACATCCATGAGCAAGAGGCCTAAGACTGTATTCACAAGGTGCTGAAAAAGGAAACAAAAATTGCAGTTAGGCCCCTTTCACACAGGCGGACCGTTCAGATCCGCCTGTCCGTTTTTTTTGGCGGATTTGAACAGTCCCCCCATCCATCTCTATGGGGCATTGGATGTCAGCGGAGACATGTCCGCTGACATCCGATCCGTCAAATCTGGACGGATGGAAACCCTATTTTCCATTCATCCAGCGGATCGGATGAGAATGGACTGACGGTCCGTTACCATCCGATTCCCCCATAGGGATGTATGGGGTACTGACAGCTGTGTCTCCGCACACAGTGCACACAGTGCGGAGATACAGCTGTCATCCGCCTGCTCAGCGCGGGATCGGCGGCTCGATCCCCCGCTGAGATAAACGCAGTCCGTCCAACTGTGTGAAAGGGGCCTTAGTCTTGCCAAGTGTGTCTCATAAAATGAGCGTGATTGTGTATATATGTGAGCAGTCAAGGGGTTACCCAACCCTCGGCCAGGGGTGTCAAACTGGTGGCCCTCCAGGTGTTTCAGAACTACAAGTCCCATCATGCCTCTGCCTATGGGAGTCATACTTGTAACTGCAGAGGCTCATGAGACTTGTAGTTCCGCAACAGCTGGAGGGCCGCCAGTTTGATACCTGCGCGACCATTACCTGTAACATTTTGGCCACAGTTTAGATGTGGCCACCTGTTGAATAGCCCCCCTGCTCCCAAGAGAGTGCTTCTGCTACAGCCCATACACTGCATGGTTCTCTCTATTTGTGCCTGCGTACATGTACATTTTGGGCCTAACATTGTTTGGATAAAGCTGCCCACATTTACTGAACTTGGCTTGTGCAATTTCCTTTATGCCTACCAACATCCTTATAGTGCAAGGGTTATGCCTCGTACACACGCAATGATTGTTGGCCGTGAATTTTCCGCCAACGTCCGATCGGCCGATTGTAGGCTTGTTAGTATGATGCTTCCGACAACCGACTGCGACTTTTCGGCCGAACAAGATCTGGGGTGCATGCTATAAAATTTTTGTTGGCCGTCAACAGAACGGCCGATTTACCGTCAGTCAGTACAGATTTCGGCAGACAAAAATGTGATGAGCAAGACTGGGCATGCTCAGAGAAGAAAAAACACACGAAAAGTAAACCAGAACATGACATCACTTCTGAAGTTGGTTTTTGTTGGCCGATAAAATTCGTGTGCAGTCTAGAGCACATTTCAACCAACACAACAACACTGGACAAAAGACGGCCAATCGGTCGGCCAACAATCGTTGCGTGTGTACGAGGCATTAGGCTAAGCAGTCAATAGGGGAGATTTACTAAATCTAGTGCACACAGAATCTGGTGCAGCTGAGCATAGTAACCAATCGGCTTCTAATTTCAGCTTGTTCAGTTAAGCTTTGGCAATAAAACCTAGAAGCTGTTTGGTTCTTACATATAGTCAGTATCCAACTACATAATTGGTAAGCAGATTGCAAATATAAACATGAGAAGTAAACTCAATTGAAATTGTTTAGTCTTTAAACATATCTGAACAGGGAAACATTTGATCGTCTGCAGATAAAGGTGATAAAATTGAATAAAAACAGTAATGTGAGCACCGGTTGATGATGGGATCTAAAGTATAATCGGCATCTTTTTATATAACACAGCATTATATAACAGAGGGGATGGCATGCTTATGCTATAGATATGAGAGTAGCAGGAGGGGAGGATCATGGATGGAGCTGACAGGCAGGCAGGGAGGGGAGGAGGACACAGGAGAGCAGGGAGGAGAGCTACAGATGACAGAGGCATGTAAACTGACCACGGTGTCAGGACTCAGCAGCCGTGATAAACCGTGGTCCTTTTACATAGCCAGGCAGGATCAGCCAGGTATTTCAGGAGATACGTGGGGCCAAATTACCCAGCACAAGCACTGTGCTGTATAACCTGCTTTAAGGGAACTGGTTCCGTTTTTTTTTTTTTTTTTTTGGGTTACAAACCCTTTTGAACAAAAATGTAACATGTTGCGGCTTTAGTAGCTATATTAGTAGTGGTAGCTATTTTAGTTTTCTTTTTTAGAACTAAAAACTTTTTCACCAAGTACAAAAAAAATACATGTTAATCTTTTTAGGAATACAGTGTCCTTGTCACTTCCTGTGAAGCGATCTAAAATCAAAACTATATTATCTTCTTTGAAAGCTTTCTTCTGTAAACTAGACCCCCTGCCTCCTAAGGTAACAGAGAGAAAGAGTCTGTTATTCGCAGGTATATTGGTTAAAAAGCCTGAAAAAATTATAACAATCAAATACTTACAGCTAATCTCCAGGTTTTGACAGAAAATGTTTAAAGGGGTCGACATGAGACAACTGCAAAAGGTGTAACCCAACTGAGAATGGGAAACGCCCATACACCCAATAGTCAGTGGGCTACTGCACTCACGACATGGAAGACAGAAAAACATAAAAGGGGAGGGGCAAAGTATGGGACTTTAATGGTGTCATACGAAGAATTGGTAAAGACAAATTAGTAAAATTTGAAAAAAGTTTATTACATCAAGACAGACATTTCTTTAAAAAATTTTTTACAATGAACAGGACAAACACACCCATTCAGAGGACATAGGATATAATATCACATTATTCTAACAAGAGGGACATGGAGAAATGCATATTTTATCAGAAAAACAGAAATTCCGGTAGGTTGGTACAAGGGGCCCACGTCCATCTGAAATACTTTACATGTTTTGCGGTGTTTAGACCGCTTCTTCAAAAGTTTATTATACACAATGGTCAAAATTCTCTAATGCAAAACAATAAAACAAAAGGAAAAAGAAACAGCGTCAATGATAAAGATTCAATAATACATATTCTACTATTAGCTCACTGATAGTCACCCATAACGACCAACACCCGTGCGCGTATCCCCTGTGACGCCAAAAGGGCATAGTTGGAAATGGTAATGATTGGAGGTGTGCAACCAGCCATATAGAGGTCACCAGGGCGAGTGCGGTGGCCCAGAACGAAAGGAGTAATAGACTCAGAGTGAAAAGAGGTCAAGAATAAAGATAGTACCAAAGGTGAAAGATCACCATTTCTAGATGTAGTAAAACATTTGAACCATTTTCCATTTGGTAAACGAAAACGTTTATAAGTATTTTCTATGAAGCCAATATTTTGTCTTTGACAATAAATCTCTTTTTGGCATATTTAGGTTAATTCGATAAATCCATAATGCATCTCACCCCCCTTTTCGCCCTTTCTTTCCACTTCATTAAGTGTTCCATCCATGTTTGTTCCATATCCATGTCCTTTCAGCAGACTTCTGGGTGTTGCAGTACATTCCGAGCCGTTCCCATCCAGATGTGTGCAGTGGGGGGGAAGACCCAGCTGTTTTTGCTAATTGCATTTTTTTATTATTTAGTAAATTATTGCAAACACCCGATTAGCGGTTGTTAATGTAATATACTATATCGATCTTGTATATTGTATTTTTGTACTGTCTTTGTATAGGCTCTTTGTGGCCTTCATGTGGCTCACTGGTCGTTCCCCCTGACGTAGCATCTGTGCATGTATCATTGCCCCTGTTTTCTATGATTGGCGGATGCTCCACAGCCGTGTTTTGGTCCGATGGGCGGGTACGCGCTGTCGGGAGAGGGGGCGGACTCTTTTATGTTCGGTTCTCCACCCATGGTCTCTGCCTCCTCTGGCTATCCCGGATGTGGAGCTCCACTCCATAATATCTGGGATTAGCCATGCGCGTGCGCAGTATTCGCGCACGCGCATTTCGACAGTGGGTCCGGCGTGTCACTTCCGGTCTTTTCCAGGTTGGTTGACGCCCGGATTGTGGCGCGAATAAAGGCAGAGACTCGGCGTCCTAGGAGTCTCAGGCGGCCATCATTCGTGTGTGGTCCGGATACCAGGTAGTGAACCTTTCTGTATATCATTTGGCTTCACAGTATAATATACTGGGATGTCTACCTTATACTTACCATCTGTATTGCCTTTTTTCTCTTGGCATCCTTTCCCCCATTGTAGCTTCTCTATACTGGGATTGATACCTCACCACCTTGGACTATCTGCCTTATTGAGTCATCTGAGGACAACCTCTATCCATATTAGTATTCTTATATGCTTAATGATTAAGCTCCTGACCGCACTCTTTGGCCCCTCCATGACTCCTTGGACCTTGTTTATGGTATGTCAAATATTGGATATTATCCATATATATGTATCTTTCTGTGATGCCATTTCACCAGTCAAGGGCATTATTATTGTAACCTCTATTTTCAAACTGTATATTTCCTCCCTTAGGCTAGGGACGTTAAGGATCATACCATCATACTATAATATGGGTCTTCCCTTGCTTTTAAATTAAAATTTCAGAGGATCAAAGGATATTTAAGAGGTATATGTTTTACTACATCTAGAAATGGTGATCTTTCACCTTTGGTACTATCTTTATTCTTGACCTCTTTTCACTCTGAGTCTATTACTCCTTTCGTTCTGGGCCACCGCACTCGCCCTGGTGACCTCTATATGGCTGGTTGCACACCTCCAATCATTACCATTTCCAACTATGCCCTTTTGGCGTCACAGGGGATACGCGCACGGTGTTGGTCGTTATGGGTGACTATCAGTGAGCTAATAGTAGAATATGTATTATTGAATCTTTATCATTGACGCTGTTTCTTTTTCCTTTTGTTTTATTGTTTTGCATTAGAGAATTTTGACCATTGTGTATAATAAACTTCTGAAGAAGCGGTCTAAACACCGCAAAACATGTAAAGTATTTCAGATGGACGTGGACCCCTTGTACCAACCTACCGGAATTTCTGTTTTTCTGATAAAATATGCATTTCTCCATGTCCCTCTTGTTAGAATAATGTGATATTATATCCTATGTCCTCTGAATGGGTGTGTTTGTCCTGTTCATTGTAAAAAAATTTTTAAAGAAATGTCTGTCTTGATGTTTTCAAATTTTACTAATTTGTCTTTACCAATTCTTCGTATGACACCATTAAAGTCCCTTACTTTGCCCCTCCCCCCTTTTATGTTTTTTGGAGTTTTCCATGTCGTGAGTGCAGTAGCCCACTGACTATTGGGTGTATGGGCGTTTCCCATTCTCAGTTGGGTTACTCCTTTTGCAGTTGTCTCATGGCGACCCCTTTAAACATTTTCTGTCAATATTCCATTGGGGACGTAGGTGTCTTTATGTATAGATTGACCTACATGGCCATATAGCAGTCTTTTCCAATCTCCAGGTTTTGCTATGTTACAAACAATTACAAACCTAGCCTGTAACATATGAAAACAAAAAGAAAAACCCTCTCCAAGAGCAAAGATTTTTGCGAAAGCAGAATGATTGAACAAAAAAAAAAGTCTGTACAAAGGGGAACTGTGTAGGCTGACATTGCTGATGACCTTTGGATCAAATACTAGCTACCTAGTTGTCTGACTTCTGAACTGACCCAGGACAGGTATGCAGCTAGTGATGTCAGACTGTATCCATTCCTGGTCAGTGAATAATTGGCTCGTCATAAGAAATAGGCAACCAGCATTTTTAGAAAAAGTCTTCAATACACACTCTGATATACTGCTGAAATGTCTATAGAACCTATTAAGTGTAAAAGTAATGTGTTGGCATGCCTATTGGTTTAAATGAAAAGTAATCATGCAAATATGTGACATTGTTTCCTTTTTCTTCAGCAAATAAACCATGGGGGTGCACTTTGGAGACCTCGCTAAGGTGCGACACGTCATCACTTTCACCTTGTCTCCTTTTGAGCAGAGGGCATTTGCCCACCTTTTTACAAAAGGCATTCCAAATGTTTTTCGGAGGTGTGCATCAAACTTCCTGACCGTAGTGCCACGTAAGTGTCCGACTCAACCCCTTATTTGACCTTTGATATTTTTTCTGCATGAAGTCAAAAAGCAGGGGTAAAAAAAACTAGGCTGTTTTATTTGATGACCATGCAACATTTTCTAATGTAAATAGACTTACTGGGATTTGTGTATGTGGGCATCAGACTGAAGTCAGAAGCCTGTCAGATTTAGCCACAAGAAAGCATGCTTGTAGACCCATTCAGGTGTGTGTACCATTCATTAACCATGCAGTCGCATTGCATTCCAGTTTTTTCTTTAGAGCAGGAAAAAGGATAACTTTTACCAAAGATATATATGATTTGAGTGATTAGGTTTCCCCTCTTCATCCTGCACGTGCATGTTGCTGCTCAATTTATTCTTCTACTGAGAATCACCCTCTGATGAACTGCTAAAATCTGCCAAGATTACAGCTTCCAATAGAAATGAATAGGGCTGTGGTGCGCATTTTCAAGATGAAGGGAGAATGGCAAGGATGCTTTCTGAGTAGACTGCAGCTTTAAACAGAGCTGTACAGGCACGAGTGTTGAAACTAGCGCAAGGGTAAGGGACCAGGTTGGCTGCACTTGTGGGATGTGGGGGTTTGTGCTTTAAAGACCACTTAGAAACATCTTGAAAGACAACTGTACCTTTGGTATAAGGCCTCATGAACACAGGGCGTTAGAAAAAACAAAACTACCAACGTCAGAAAAAAAAGCAGCTGTAAAAACGTGCTTTTAGTAGCTGTTTCCCACGTTATTTCCGCATTTAGCCGCGTTAGCTTTTAGCGGCGTTTCTTTGCCTCTATTTAAAATCAATGGTTGTCTATGAAAGCCGTCTTTGATTTGGTTTTCAGCCCATTGATTTGAATAGAAATCGCATCCAAGCTGGATCATGTTGATCCGACTTGTGGTGTGACTTGTGCTCTGAGCATCTTGCTGGGGAACTCCACGCCAAAATGGGAAAAAACCCAGCGTGGGGTCCCCCCCAAGTCCCATACCGGGCCATTTGAGTCTGGTATGGATCTTGAAAGGGAACCCCATGCCAAAATGGGGGAAAAAACGGCATGCCCCCCCCCCCCCCCCCGCAAATATCCAAGAATGCAGCCCGGCAGGTCGGGAAAGGGGAGGGGATGAGGGAGCGCCCCCCACCCTACTGTACCATACCAGGCCACATGCCCTCAACCCCAAAAGCACATGCCCCCAAAAGCACATGCCCCCACCCCAAAGCACCTTGTCCGCATGTTGATGGTAGCGCTCACCTTTTCTTCTCCGGGCTAGGTTTTTTTCTGGGTGCCACAAACAATAGGAAAGGGGATTAATCAGAGAAAATTACTTTACCCTAGTCCTCAGCAGTCCAATCCCTGTACCTTTTGCAGAATATCAGTCCGTCCCTGATGTTCTTCCTGGAGATAAATGGCTTCCTTGCTGCCCTTCTTGACACCAGGCCATCCTCCAAAAGTCTTTGCCTCACTGTGCATGCAGATGCACTCATACCTGCCTGCTGCCATTCCTGAGTAAGCTCTGTATTGGTGGTGCCTCAATCCTGTAGTTGAATTAACTGTAGGAGACAGTCCTGCCGTTTGTTGGACTTTTAGGTGCCCTAAAGCCTTCTTCATTATTGCAGTGGAATTTTTTTTTTTTATGGGATTGAGTTCATTTTCATGGCAAAGAGGGCCTTTGCAATTAATTGCAATTCATCTGATCAATCTTTATAACATTCTGGAGTATATGCAGATTGCCATCATAAAAACTGAGGCAGAAGACTTTGTGAAAATCAATATTTGTGTCATTCTCAAAATTTGTGGCCACAGCTTTAGTTCCAGTTTAACATTCTCTGTTGGTTCTGGTTATCTTACCATTGTCACCAGAATTTAGTGTGAAATTCAAATATTTGAGTAGTCATTCAACAAAAATCTAGAGACACTTTTCCAACGGGGACACTTATTTTGGTTCACAAATCGAACAAGGGATTTGCCATTGTTTGGGAGAGATTTCCTCCCACTTCCTGTTGTGTCTGTGGGGCGGGGAGTGAAGGTATTTCTCCACAATGAGACACAGATGGCACCATAAACAGTCAGATGTTTTAAAGAGGAAGTAAAGCGCTGCCTTTTTTTTTTTTTTTTTTTTTTTTTCTTACCTGCAAATTTAAAAAAATATTTTGCTAGCACATTATGTGAAACTTGCCTCCAAACGAAGCCCTCATTGTCACTGCATCCATCTTCACCCAACTTCCTTCCGGGTCCGCGGACTCCGGCTGTATGACTGGCCGAAGCCACATGACGTCCCTCCCGGCTGGTCACGGCACAGGGCTCTGAAGTAATGACACGGGTGGCTGTTTCTTAAGAGTCAATGACGTCATCGGCTGCATATACAGTAAATATCTCCTAAATGGTGAACGTTTACGAGATATTTACGGTACCTATAGGTAAGCCTTATTATAGGCTTACCTATAGGTACAAATAACTGATGGAAGTTTACTTACGCTTTAATCATTGCCTACTTTCTAAAAAGGTAAAAAAATGATTTGGCTTTAGATGTTCGTGTTAATCCTGGTTCCTGGACAAATTCTAGTGACAAGGATGGTAGAAAGCAATTTTAGTAAACTTTAAGTGCTCATATTATTATTTTAGTTTTTTTTTTTTTTTTTTTTGTATTTTTAACCATGCCTAGTTGCATATTCATTAAAATCGAACAGACACAAAAATAATTTAAATATATTTCTCAATAACCACAAAGGATAAAAATATTTTTGTGTGTATCAAACCCAGATCACTACTTTTACAGATCACTGTAAAAGTAGCAGTGATCTCATCAATGTGCTGCACATATTACAGAGAGCAGAGCTGTGGAAGAGGCACAGCATGCCCACCCACTACAGGGAGGGTGGATATAAGACCAGTTACCTTGCACAAGAAGAGGGAGTAGCAGTGACGATCTCTGTGCAGGAGCTTCCTGTAATACAGACCAAAGTTTCATACTGGATTACTGCACAGATTCAAGTAAGAGTACACAAGCCTCTTGTGTTGAGATCATTTTTGCTTATCCCAGAGTTTCTTTAAAATGACAGTCAGACAACAATTGCTGACCTGGTCCAGGCAGTGTGGAATCCGTGAGGACAAAATGTCCTGGACTTGAACAAAGCCCATACATTCACTTTTTTTTTTTTTTTTTCCTCAACCAGCAGGATTGAAGTAAAATGAATGGAAAAAAAAATCGGATTCCCCCATCCACACATTTGATATGTGTTGAGTTATCAGTGTGCACATATGCCTTCCATATACAGGTTCATCTCAAAAAATTTGAATATCATCAAAAAGGTATTTTATTTCAGTTATTTAATTTCAAAAAGTGAAACTCGTATATTTTATATACAGTAAACCCCCCTCCATTGCGGGGGTTACGTTCCGGACCCAGCCGCGAAAAGTGAAAATCCGCGAAATAGAAAAACCCTATTAAAATGCATTGTAAAAAAAGGAAAAAAGGGGATTCCCCTGGGATTGGGACTTTTTAGGCAACAATTGATAAATATTAAACAAGTAATGTTATAAATGTTTTAATGAAAAAAATGCAAAAAAAGAGACATTTGAACAAGCAAATATATACATAAAAACAATTGCAAGCGCAGGTGTATGTGCAATATAACCAGAGAAACTCAACCAAAGGACCAGAAGATCCGACGCGTTTCGGGGTTCTTGAGACCCCTTCGTCGGGGATAACGCTAATGTCCGATCTGTAAGTGTTCAAAAAGACATAATGTATAATATTCTGACAGACCATATCTGTTTATACAATACATGCATAACATATTTCGGCAGATAGTTTTTTACTTACATGGTTGGTTTACACATGAGTTTAGAGCTTGCAGGTTAAAAACAGGAAGAAAGCTGCGATCCAAATGCCGCCGTATGCCTGAAAAGTTTTTTTCTTAAGCTGTTATATAGCCATCATGAGATGGAGGTGGGGGAAGGAGGGATAGACTTGTGATCCTCAAAAACTCCTGATTCAAGGCAGCTGGAGTCCAAGAGTAGCTTGGCTTAGCGGGATAGGTCAGACATGAGCCTGTCCATGCTGCAAAAAACCATAAAAGGAAAAGGATGTAGATGCCAAAAAGTACTAAAAAAACTTTTCTCTTTCTTTCATATTCCATTAATTGCAAAAATATATGTCCCTGACAGAAAAAGAAGGACTGCCAGAACAATAACGTATCTCCATTTTCAAAGTCCTGTGAATACCACCATATTTGACTTGTGTCAGTTGAATTTAAATTGTTAGGAAGAGGAAAAAAGAAAAAAAGGGAAAAATGCCAGTAAAACAGACCATATAATTAAAAAAAAAAAAATTAGATGTACACTGAATGCATATGAGTTCAGTGTACTTATATGGCAATAGGCAAAGAGATGCACAACTCAATCCAAGAGAAGATGAATGCATAATGGTATATCACAGGAGTCCGAAGAGATACTATTTGTTATGAAAAAAAGGCAAAAGAATGAGGTTCTCAAACAATGCCCCATAAAGATGAAAAATCAAAATGCAGAGAGACGAAAAAAGTAAGTAAAGAGATCTTTTTGGAAATTACCTTTGAACTGACAGAGGATCAGAGACCTGCATGGACACCCTTCTCCCAGCAATGGATCGCACAAATGATCCACGCTGGGAGCCGGTGTTATAGTGTCCATGCAGCTGATCCCCATTAGGCAAATGAATGCAGATCACCGCCGCCAGCTGAGGGCTCCCTGGGCGGTGTCTGCCTGGTCACGGACACTGCGCCCGACGCATCGATGTGCGTCATGGCGCCGGATGTGGGCGTGACCGGCACGTCACTGCCCACCGACACGGAAGTGATGTCAGCGCGTCGCACAGGAAGTGCGGTCGCTGACATTCCGGGGATGTGGCTGACACTGGGAAGTGTCAGCAGAGTGTGTACACATCTACCCGGATGGGGGGGGCCTGCCAATGATTGACAAGTCCCGCTTTCCGTGCCGGGCTGTGCTAAACAGGAGATAATGAGAGGATCACTGTATGTCATAAAACCCTCATATAAGTGGTAACAGCTTACAAAGAAAGCAAACCACTTATAATGGATTGAATGTCTTGTAAAAAAATGAAATTTGTAATAAGATGATTGTATCTGATTAATGATCAATAGGCATATTGGCTGGTAGCGGGCACAGCTGTCGACCTGTTTTTTTACAATGGGCAGAAATAGAAAAAAGATATACATGGGCATTAGTATATACAAGGAAGATGATACAAAGATATTATAATACAATATATAACAGGTATGAAATATATATGACAAAGCCAATTGAGGTAGATGGAATATAACATAAAAAAATACATAAGATTGTTTACTATTTCTCCATCCCACCCGAGTGAAAACCTTCCAAAAAGGGCTTGAACGAGACTGCCTCGTTAAGCCCGGGGGGCTCAGTAGCTCTAAGTGAATATATCCATCGAAGCTCCAGCTGCAGGAGACGTTTGTTCCAGTCTCCGCCCCTGGAGCTAGGATGGATACGGTCCAACACCAAGAACTTGACCTTTGGAAAAATGCCCGCATGTACTGTTGCAACGTGACGCCCCAAGGGTAGTTCAGGATCGCATGTCTGCATGCTCCTGATGTGCCTATATATGCGCCTCCAAAATTCCAATTTGGTCTTGCCCACATAAAAGCAATTACAGTTACAAAGCAAGAGGTAAACCACCCCAATGGTGCGGCAGTTTGCAAAATGCTTTGCCTGAAATTTTGTACCGTTGGGTAGAATGATGTTGCGTTGCACATGCATGAATTTGCAATAATTGCAAGATCCACACATGTATGTGCCCCTATATTTACACGGGTCAGATTTGGGTGGTTGCTTGAACTCGCTCTAAACTAGTTTGTCCCTAAGCGCGGGAGCCCTCCTGTATGTGAACTGGGGTGTCTGGGGTACATGAGGACCCAACAGAGGATCCAAAGCCAAAAGGTGCCAGTATTTGGAAACTATGCTGCGTAGGTCCTGATGCTGCTGGGAATATCCTGTGATTATTCTCAAAGTGTCATTGGTTTGACGTTTTTTTGGAATCAAAAGTGTGCTTCTATCGCACATTAGAGCTTTTTTGTACGCTTTTTTCAAAGTTTTATGGGAATAGCCTCTGAGCAGCAATCGACTACGCAGACCATCTGCTGCTGTTTTAAATGAAGTGAGGTCAGAACAATTGCGTCGAAGGCGCAGGTACTGACCAGTTGGTATAGATCGTATCAAAGGCTGAGGATGGAAGCTGGTAGCGTGGAGGATGGTGTTCCCCGCAGTGGGCTTACGATAGAGACCACTGCGGAGGACACCATCCTCCCCTCTGGAAATCTCCACATCAAGGAAAGTTATCCTGAATGGATCTGTAGATGAGGTGAAGGAAAGATTGAAATTATTCCTATTAAGTCTCTCAATACACCTATCCAGGAGGTCACGGGGACCGTCCCAGATTAAAAAAATATCATCAATGTACCGGATCCAAGTCCAGATACAATCGGTGTACAATGAGAGAGATTCATCAGAAAGAAAAGCCTTTTCCCACTCCCCCAGGTACAGATTGGCGTAGGATGGGGCACAACAAGTCCCCATCGCTACGCCCTGCACCTGGAGGTAGTGGGAATTTTGGAATGTGAAGACATTATGGGTGAGGATGTATTCGAGAAGGGTCAAAATAAACTCACCATAGGGGTCTAGATTTTCTTGGCCTGCGATGGTGTGGCGTACAGCTGCAATTCCCTTGTGGTGGGGAATTGAGCTGTACAATGCCTCCACATCAATGGCTACTAGCAGACAGTCTTGGGGGACTCTGAGATCACTGATTCTTTCTAAGAAATGAATCGTGTCTCGCGTGTACGATGGTAATTGTATGACAAGTGGTTTGAGGAAGGCATCAACAAGCTTGCTGGCATTGTCTGTGATAGAACCGCATCCAGATATGATGGGTCTCCCCGGGGGATGGATAGGGTCCTTATGGACCTTGGGGAGGGCGTAAAAAGTGGGTGTTATGGGGAACGTAGTACGTATGAACTCCCAAGTATCCTTTGTGATGATATTATTTAAGTACGCCCCATCTATTAGTTCGTAAAATTGTAAATTATACTTCTGGACAATGTCCTGAGTAATTCTTCTATACCATTGTTGGTTTTTTCGGATCATATGGCACATGTCAATGTATTGGCTATCATTCATCAGAACAATGTTACCCCCCTTGTCAGCTGGCTTAATGACAATGGAGGGATCATCAGCAAGGGTGTTGATAGCCCGTCTCTGTTCAGGAGTGATATTAGAATCCAAGAGTGTCTGCGTTCTTAATTTATCCAGGTCTTTAGATACCATTTTTAGAAATGCATTGATATTTGCATTCTGAATGGAAGGATATTTATCCGACTTTTTCTTTAAAGTAGGGTGGGGTCCAGAGACGGGAGTCCCCAATGGTTGAACACCAGCTAGAAGGGATGGTAGGTCGACTCGATCTATTAAATCCTCATTCTCCTCCAATAGAGATATGAGGGTATCCAAGATGGGGCCCTTATCTGGGGTACCTGCCAAGGCTGTGCCAGTGTGAGGTTGGAACAGGGTTTTAAAGTTTAGCTTACGAGCGAAAAGATGTATATCTTTCAAGAATTCAAATTTATTAAGATGAGTACTGGGGCAAAAGCTAAGGCCCTTCTTGAGTATTGAGGATTCATCCTCGGAAAGCCTGTGATTGGAAAGGTTTATAATTGTAAGATCTGTATCAGACGCAGGGTCAGGCATTAACTGGGTTGTGTTGGGGCTTGGGGCAGTGCAGATAGTTTTAGAGCTTGTTGGTGAACAAGCTCTAAAAAAGAGGGATCATACAAATCAATCGTGCTGGATGGTGATTGGATAATAGACAAAGTGTTGGGTTGCGGGGGCTGGGAGGTGTTAGGTGATTGAGAAGTGTTAACTAATGATTGATTAGTGCTGGGAGGTTTGAACATTGGGAATATTCCCTTTTTAGTATTGAATTTTTTTGGAGCGGGGGGGGGGGGCACCCCTTCCGCCATCCCATTTCATTGATGATCACTGTGTAATAAACAATCTGTAATAACACTGTTCAAAGGTCTCATTTATGAAGCCTTACTGACTATTGTGATGCTGATTGGTCACAGCTATCACATTGTATAGGTCCACTGTGATGGAACCACGTAAACGCTGCGACCAATCACAATGCTTACATAGTAGTAAACAATGACAGCATTGTTCATGCGGCCAGTCATAGAGCTCACACAGTAGTAAACAATGAAAGCATTGTTTACTAATGTAACTGTAATCGCTGTAATTGGTCACAGCGATCACATGGTACTAGAGCCGCCCACGCGATCAGTAATCAGCTTAGTCCACTGTGGGTCACAGATTGCGCTGCTCTCAAAAGCATGCACCGAGGGGGGAGGACTTACGGGTATGTCCACCCACATCGACGCTGCTCCTGTCAGGTTTTTGTTAAACGGTGGCCAGACAGGAGGCAGTTAATGTACAAGGCTGTATGCACAGGGCACAGTATATATTTAAAGGGATTGTAAACCGCTGCAGTAAAAAAAGAAGAAAAACTTTCACCTGCAAGACAGTGGCATAATGTGCTAGTATGCATTGCATACTAGCACATTATGGAATACGGTGCTTCATTCTAAGGTAAGTATGCCGGACCTTCAACCTTCAGAGCGCATGCACCTGTGACATCACCGGCTGCATCCAGGGTCTTTATCTCCTAAATGGTGCCCGTTTAGGAGATATTCATTTTACCTACAGGTAAGCCTTATTATAGGCTTACCTGTATGTAAAAATTAAAAGGCAGACCGTACTACCGCTTTAAGAGACTGAAAGCCATTTTAGGTGCTGTACACATATACTTTTCTTTGCCAATGGAGCGGCATAAAATTGTGTTCAACGTTCATTGGATACCACATCTTTATCTGTGTACTATTCCCAACCTCCAGACCTGCCCACTCCACTTTGTTCCAACAACAGACACTTCTATTTTTGCTGGCTCCTAACTTTTTAAAAGAATGGGTTTGGGGAAGTTTGTCAAGGCTTTGTGTTTTAGGCTTATAGCACATACTATGTGTGTACTTATTAGGTGACTGTGTTCTGGTTTTTGTGTGGTCTGCCAGTTGAAAATGTATTATCCATACTATGCTTGTGCTGGGAGTTTGTCATATTTCCCCAGTGACACCAAAAGGGGCAGATTGTAGCAATAGGGGACTTTGGAAAAGAGTTCCTATTTTGTTAAGCACTATGCTCAGAAACAGCCTGATGAATGCTAACCTGGCTTTCTTTTTTTTTTTTTTCCAGCCTTTGCTTTGGCATATATAACCTACAACTGGGGGACAAGAGAACATGAGAGATTGAAGAAGAAGGACCCTGCCATGTATGAGAACGACCAGTAAAGACATCTGAACTGGCTCTAAGTCCATCCTGAACTCTGCAAATCTTTCCTGCACTCTGTGTGAAAGAATATTTATTGGGGTGTCTTATTCTACCCTAAATACATTAAAGATGTTTCACTGTAATGCCCTCAAGTTTTATTCCTTTTGACCACTTTATGTACACAATTTATATTGACAAAGCATCTGTATATTAAAGTATAACTATAGGCAAACTTTTTTTTTTTTTATTTTGGATAAAACAAGGGAGGGTTATAACCCCTGTCAGATTTTTTTTTTAAGCCATCTGTGTCACATTGTGGAGATTGCAAATTAAGGGAATTCCTTGGGGGGCTCCCAGGTCACCATAACTAGTTTCCACATTGGAAAATTTCCCCTCTTGCTTTTCTGGGGACAACCCAAAATTTGGGATTTTCTTTTACTTTCAATGATAATGGTAAATAGGACAAATAGACAGGGTGAATCTCCCTAAGGGGCACAGACCGAAAAATAAAAACTGACAGGCCTTACTAATCCCTCTCCATGCTATCCAAAACTAAAAAAAAAGTTTTGCCTTTATACTTTAATCTTTGCCTCTGGCAGCAAAGCAAGGTACACATTTCCCCACATTGCACTGTTCATTTCTGCATTCTAAGAGACAACAAAAAGAAAAAGGGCACACCGACCTAGTGCATTACCACTAAAAGTTTATTCAAAGTATTAAAACGTTTATATTATACTCACAAAGCAGGTGTGTATAACCACACATCAACATGACACACATATAGTCTCCAAGGTAGCCAAGGAACCGCGCTGTGCTAAATGGTATACATTGTGCCGCATGGGGCTGCTGTGTCTAGGCTGACACGTTTCAGGGGCAAACCCCTCTTCCTCGGAGCCAAAAAAGAGTTGCTGCTGAACCACACTCTGGAGAGGCCAGGGATTAAATGGGGGCTGGCCACACCTCTTCCTGTTCCACCTAGGAGGGGAGGAAGGGGAGGGTAAGGTCAGATGGCAAAAAGATGGATAATGTGCCCACCTGAACCAGAGTCAGACACCCACTTCCCAAAGCCAGACCAGACTGTGTTAGCAGTCAGATAGAAAAAAAGAACAGCTTTTGAAACAGTTAATTTAAAAACTAGAGAAATGGTAAAAAGTATACATAAATATATATAAAATATATATGAAAAAAAAACACAAAAAGCATAAATATTCAAGTGCAAAAATCAAACCACATTCTTATGGGCCATAGGCATTCGCTGGTATAACTAAACTTATGGAAAGTAAACGCTGACCTTAATCGCTGGAGGGTGCACCTTGTCTGCAATTATAGAATGCATGACATCCATACTTTGAGTTTTATTGCTTGAGGCAGGTGTCTCTTGTAACTAGAAGAAAGTGTGGGACCCATTAGACCTCATGGCACTCTGTGTAAACTGTACAGCAGCTTTTTCTTTTTGTTGTCTCTTAGTTGGTTTCGGATACCCTTGATCCTGAAGGGGCAGCAAGACCACAAGCTAGTCCACTCAAGTCTGAAGTATCTCTCTTCCTCCGGCCTATGTTATACTCGAGCGCAGGAGAATTGTTCTACATTTCTGCATTCTACTCTTTTTTTTTTTTTCCAGCCTAGAATGTTTCTTTACTTTACCTGTACTCAGTCCCCTAAAGATGCCAGGATTGCACATGATCTACAGGCAGTGTACACAACCAAAAAGTTGGTAGCAGACATGGTCTTCGCTGTATGGCCTTGCTTGGAGCCAAACAGCTGTTTCTCAGACAATGGCCACTGAAAGCCACATTTCGATCGATCACTTGAGGCTGACATGAGCATGGCTTTCCCATATGAATCAGTGGAATTTGGCTGAGGATCACATGTAGTGGCCGTTTTCAGAGAATGGTGTGTGTGGCTGATGTCACAGGGCTGGTCCAGGCTGGGACAAGATCGCGACAATGAAGTCGAAATCCACCCACATACTTGGACCGG
Source organism: Pelophylax lessonae (assembly GCF_965119305.1). Lineage (NCBI taxonomy): Eukaryota > Metazoa > Chordata > Amphibia > Anura > Ranidae > Pelophylax > Pelophylax lessonae. Next base: position 355,260,713 of record NC_138771.1, on the reverse strand, counting down.
CATCCAGCTCAGCTTCTCAGCGAGAACCTGAGCCAGCCGCTCCTGCCCGTTCACAGCCCAGCGCTCCAGTGAGCGAAGGGGGGGGGGGGCAGAGCAGAGAGAGCGGTGACTTACCAGTCACCAGCTCTGCTCAGGGAGCCCTGAGAGCCAGTCTTAGAGCCAGCGGGCGACAGATGCAGCCACGGACTGATGCTCCATTCACCTAGGTAAGTTTGATTCTGAAAAAAAACCTATACTTCTCTTTTAAAGAAAGTATTATAAAAGTTTTGTTTTCCTTATGCTGCCAATGAAAAGAGCAGAACACAGGAACAGTACTTCATTTACTTTATTGTGAAAGGGCAAACCTCTGTTTTGGCTGGGTTTATAGAACAACATATAGACAAACTAAATATTCTGTTTTTTACCTTCAGGGTTATAAAATAGCTACCATTGCTAACTTTGTTGTTTTAAAAGTGCAGGTTTTGGGGATGTCAGTCTAACCCTAGTTTTACTATTTAGTGGATCGCTAACCTGGAGCAAATATGCACCCAGTAAAGCTTGAAGACCTGATTTTTCCAGGTCAGTGATCCATTAGGCAGTGAAGCAATGATCAAAATAATAGACTCGGCAAAAAAAAAAAAACAGCTTCTGTATTTCTATCCTAATAGGATAGAAATTTCCCTTTTATTAGGGACTGAGTCATGAAAGAACAAGTGAGGGCACTATTGCTAAATTTTGCTTTTCAGAGTACTAGTTATTGACTTTTAGGCTAATGTATTGGCTTTAGTGGAGTTTCAATCGCTGGCCTAGAACAGCTAGAGATCAGAAGTTCTGACACTCATTTACATATTAGTATGCTTGTTCAAAAGCCAGGCAGCTAGCATTTTTAATAGGGGCTAAAAATGGCAGCCAATTAGGAATAATGGTAGTCACTCTACAGACTAAAATTAGAGCAGGGGCTTGTTCCCAGCAAATGTGTGTTTAAAAAACATGCCTCACTGCACATTGTCATGCATTTCCTGACATGTTTTTTGGAACTTCCCATTTTGTTAAAGCAATTGTAGTAATGCAGACCGCAACAAAAATTTAATTTTTTATTTTTTTTTTCCCCATTGCAGTGTGTTGGTAGAAACAGGCCTTAAAACGGAACTCCACCCAAAAGGGGAAGTTCCGCTTTAATCTCCCTGGCGGTATGATTATTTCAGATTTTAGGTGCTGAAAGCGGTACCATTATTTTGGACGAAAATCTGTTCTGTACATTTTAAAACTCGCCTTCTCCTGCTGTCCTCCCGCTGTGTGCTTGGCTGATGCTGGCACCTGTGAGCGTTGCGACTCAGGGAGGTGGAAGCGGCGGCAATTTCAAAAATATAAATACACTAAATGACATTTTAACGGATTACACTGTATCATGCCATTTCACCACAGGATTTAACCGTGTGACTTTTGCAGTGCCCTACCTGTGCTTTTCCAGTTCTTTGTGCCTGGAAAATTGAGAGCGACCTGGCGTCCAAAAAGCGTTCTCTTTGCGCAAAGGCGCTTTTAGACGAACTGGAAAACAGCGACAGCGAAACTGAGTTACTTGAAGAATTGAGCGATAGTGATTTGTGGGAAAATTCGTCGGGTACGGAAAGTGACGATTCTGATGTCTTTCTGGCACATAGCTTCGTTGGAAATTCTGAAGAATCATTTGATATACTTCCCAAATTCCACAAGCTATGTGCCAGAGAGAGACATCAGAATCTCAGAATCGTCGCTGTCGCCACTTTCCATACCTGATGACAAATTTTCCCACTAATCCATATCGCTCATTTCTTCAATAACTCAGTTTCGCTGTCGCCGTTTTCCAGTTTGTCTAAAAGCGCTTTTGCGCCAAAAAAGTTTTTTTGGACGCCATGGTCGTTTAAAATTTTACAGGCCCAAAGCACTGGAAAAGCACAGGCAGGGCACTGGAAAAGTCACCAGGTGCAATCCTGAGATGAAATGGCATGATACAGTGTAATCCGTTAGGATCACAGCTTTGTATCATGTCATTTGTATATTTACACTTTTGAATTTGCTGCCGGTTCCTCCCCCCTGCATCGCAACGCTCGCAGGGAAGAGAACCGGAAGGCAAGTGCCGGCAATCGGCCGTGCACAGAGAGGGGGAGGATGGCGGGGGAGCGCAGGGAAGGTGAGTAACATCGTGGGGTAATCCCGAGTGTGGCTTGGGGTTACCGCTTTTGGTACTGAAAATTAACCCCGAGCCACACTCGGGAATACCGCCAAGGAGGTTAAGGACTTGTTCCCTGCTCCTCTTGCACTATTTGAGGTAGAGCAGGTACCTGATTTTGACAGGTACCTGCTCCCACTTCCAACAGGTCCCAGAAGACTGCATCCACCAGTCAGGATGCGCAGCATGACTTTCACATGCGCAGTGGGCACCCAGGTGTGAAGCCGCAAGATGTCCCAGCCGGGTGCCTATAGTGAAGATGTTTAAGCGTTCTCCTAGTGCCTATAATGAAGATGCCATCACGCCCAGGGAGGGCAGAGGAGGGAGACTGTTGGGGTAAGCCAACCGCTGGACCATGGAACAGGGGAGTGGCTGTTTTTCAAAAAGTATAGCTGCTGACTTTTATTTTTTGATAGGTGCCTTGAGCTCCTCTTTAAAGAGAATTGTGGTGCTTCCTTTGGATCACACCATAGCCGCTTGCCTTTGAAACACTTAGTGGCTTAACTCGACTTTTTTGACCCCCACCTACGATGTTTGCTTCTCAAATATACAGCAGTTGTGTTATAGCTGTTGTGCACCCACAGCTGGACTACACAGTCACTGGTACTCATACAGGATGGAGTTATTTAGGGCACTTGATACAGACAACTGATAAAACTGCTGCCTTTTCCACATTTCCACGCTACTCACATCCACATTGTTGGCTTCTCACAAATTCTGTAAAGTTTTGAGAGAGGACCTTTTCAAGGTGGTGTCTGGGTTGTTTAATGCAGTTTCCACATCCTGACAGCTAAACCAACAGTACACTCTGAAAGTGCACCCTTTAAAATTATGGACAGACTCAAGGAACCCCATTCTAAAATGTAAAAAGCTTCTAATAGTTTTACATAATGCAGCAACATCCACACATGTAGGACACCCAATGTTAGATGTGAATTTTTTTTCTTCCAAAGCAAATACACTTTTGCACACCGGTACTGACTAGTATTCCAATGTTTCTCTTCTCCCTCAATTTCTCTCCATCAGTAATCTAATGTGACCCCAGTGCTGAGGGAGAGAGGCAGAGAAGGGTCAAATAAGGATTCTGTGGAGGCGACTGACATCCTCCTTATCAACTGATGACATCATTGGTTGTTAGGATGCCAGTGTCCAGAAAGTTGTAATGGTGCCCAAGAAAACCTGTGACTTTGTGTAACTAAAAGGCAGGCTTCATCCACCGGCTGGCTTGTATATATGTTATTTTTGATCAATTGTTAGGCATTTTGCCAAGGCATCCCTGAAGAAACCTCAAGGCACACCAGGGTGCCTGTGCACCCTGGTTGAAAAAGGCTGTCCTAGACTTTCAGTGGTTATACCAGGAGGATGCCTGTACAGGCATCCTCCTGGTATCAACGTTTTTGGCCAGTGATGCCATGTAAAATAAAACCGATCCTAGCCGCTGGATTGCTTTTACATGCGGTGGATGCCTTTCCAGGCTCTCGCATCCCACCAGGGAGCCTAGGACTGAATCTGGCCTTCCGCCGGCCTACCATAGAGATGACTGAGGACTGGAAGTTCCCCAATCATCTGTATGGTCTAAGAAACCATAAGTTTTCGGGCCAGATTGTAATCAAGCCATTTACTGGCTTGTGAATGCATCTGATCAAACCGATCTTGGTTTGATCAGATGCTTTTACGGGCAGAGGAGAGGTCTAAGGTCTAATAGACCTCAGATGTCTCAGTAAAGAGAACCTGTCACTACCTATGCTATCACAAGGGGTGTTGTTCCGTGCCTTGTGACAGCAATGAAAGTGATTTTAAAGAGGCAGTGTAAAAATAAACAATCTTTGATGAAATAAATAAAAATCTAAACTTCATTCGAGTGTATTTTTTCACAAAAATTTGCGTTTTTAAAATGGCTGCGCAAATAAGTGACATAAAAAAAACTGCAACACCCACCATTTTCTTCTTTAGGTCCTTTACTTTAAATATATATAATGTTTGGTGCTCGAAGTAATTTTCTAGCAAAAAAAATGAAGGAGAGAAATGCTAGAACTGGCCAGGGTGGCAAGTGGTTAATAATACTGTAATTACAGAAAAATACCTGTTGAGCTGCTAAAAACCCTATGTCCTTCTGACTTCAGCGAGAATACTGTTAAGACCTGTACTGTGGAATCTATGCCAATAAAAAGGCAAGCACAGGAGAAAGGACTATTCTGCAAGATTACCCGTAGGCTCTTTTCTGCACTGTCTCTGTGGGGAAGCAGCCATCTTGCTAGAGGCTTAGTGCTTTGCTTCTTCATGTCTGAGTTACCCCTCTGATGATTGGTAATTAGAGGCTTCTACACAACTCTGTATCGTGTTCATTGCACAGTTTTTCTGATCATTTGTAGTTTGCCTAAGCTGTAGTTGTACTAATGTAATTCAGTTCATTGTAGGCTTATCAGAACTGAAAGTGTGTTTAGATCAATTTGGTCATGTCGAAGGGTATGCCTCTATATATAATATTAATTGTGTCTGGCAGGTACTGGAGTGCTGCCGAATTCCAAAGAACAGACATTTTGATCTGATGCAAGGCAGTCACCTTATGTTACACCAGCCCTGTCCAGCTGGCAAGCCTTTTGGCTCGCAAGCGTGATCTGCAAATCAGTCTCTGTTACAGGGAAATTTTCAAGAGATTACATCTGACCTTATAAACATGTTTCACTCATATGTTTATCATTTATATTCCTGTTTCTATTAAAAATAAATTTCCCCTTCCTTGCTTGCTTTCCTGTTTGTGCTTGGCAATAGGCTGGCATTAAACACAATTTCCTTCTATATAGCTTAAGTTATTTTATGTTATTGGGTGCAGTTTGGTCCCCATTGAGTTAATGATAGATATGGGTGACCATGCTTCTGCTGTGGACCTTCAAGCGTCTGTGGACAAATAGTGATTGTGAAAACGGCAGGAGGCTTGTATTTAAAATCTTTGGGAAGTAACCACTTTTTTCTGTAATATGTTAGAATGACCCAGATAGAAAATGTGTTTTTCCTGAGGCCTTCAAAAAAAATGAAGATACCCAATTGGTGATGCAGAATAAAACTGGAGAACGTTCCCTGAGTATACAGTATGTTGCAGAATTTAAATGATCTCAGAGTTTAATTTTATCCTCCTACTTATCCAGCAATGCGTTTCTCTTCCTAAAAGCAAAATTATACATAACCTCCATTATAAAAAAAAAATAAAAAAAATTGGATACATTCTTTGGATATACTAATCCAAGTAAACTGGATTTTTTACTTACCGTAAAATCCTTTTCTCTGAAGTTCATTGACAGACGCAGCTCCATATTAGACTATTGGGTTATACTCCTCCCATCAGGAATAGGACACTAGGCAGGAAAAATCTTTACCACGCCTATGGGGCTGTCCCTGTAGGCATAACCCCACACACACTGCTACAGCCCTTAGTTTAGTTGCAAGCAGTGTTTAGAAGAAAAAAAACACCATTCCACTCACAAGTAGAGGGGTGGGTGCTGCGTCTGTCAATGAACTTCAGAGAAAAGGATTTTATGGTAAGTACAAAAATCCAGTTTCTCTTACGTCCTCCGACAGTCGCCGCCACTTCATATTCATCACTAATGGGGTTATTGACCTTTGCTCCGCAGGAGTAGCTAGGCAACAAAATTTATTAATATCAAAGCTTTTAACATATCCCACCCCTAGGGGGTGGTCCCCTCAGTCAATACCTCCCTGCTTCCTGCATTCCCAACTTAGTTTCTAATGCCTAGCTTAGGAGTAGGCTGGCTGTTCCTGTGCTGGGGCTCTCAGTCTCAGCCTCTATTCTCTTTTTGATTTTATTTTGAGTCTTTTTCTCTTTCTTTTACTTAGCTGTTAATTTTCAGCATTAGTTAGTTTCTTCGGATGAAGATCATGCGGCGCTGGGTCTCGGACTGGCCACCCTGGATCCCAGGGCTCCGGGCCAGGGGCTTCCCAGCCTGCCATCGAGCGTTCAGCGCAGGTTTACCTGGGATATTGAATGACCCATCCCTGTTCGCTGCAGGGATGCTATCGGTGAGGTAGCTACCTCACTGGACGCCATTGCGGTTTCGCACCGCAGTTCCCCTGCGTCCTGGCTGCGACACTCCCTGTCCTCAGTGCAGCGGTTTGGTCGCTGGAGAAGGCTCCCCACGCCATCCGGACTGGTAAGTGTAAATCTATGTGGGGACCTGTCTATTTGGGTGTCAGTCTGGGACTGTGTGACCCTGCATGTCTGTGTGACTGCTGAGCTCCCTGTCAGATTCCTGTGTGGAATAGCTGCCTGTCTGTGGGCTGCGAGGGGGGGGCTCTCCCGCTCTGCTGGGTGAATGCATGAAGCAGTCTGGGCTTAGGCATGCGGTGCGGCGCTCGCTGCGGCGACCCGCCATTTTTCTGCGGCAAAATTATGGTGACCGGTCCTGTGTGGTGCGGCGTTTTGGCGCCAAACGCCGCCATTTTGGCGGCGATCGATCAGGCCACATTTCGGCGCCATTTTCCCTTTGCCTAAGGAATCCTCAGCCGAGCGGCCATGTTTGTGTAGCCTTACATAGGCTTTATAGGGCGGTCAGTCTTGCATCACTTCCTTTTGCTCTGGGACAGCGATCGGTGGCAGCAGCCTGTGTGATCTCTCCAGGTTTTTACCTTTCTTTTTCCTGTATTCCTTGCCCAGTGTTATTATCCCTGTGGGGGTCGGTGTATTTAGTAGGGTGCGGTGGGGCATGGATTCTCAGGATTGCAAGTTTCCTCCCACCTTGGTGGGGGGCCAAGGGGCTGCTGCATCCCCCGAGGGTGCTGATCTGGCTACTATTGTGGCGAACTTGGCTGCTCAGGTGCAGATGCTGGTGGCTGATCGATCCACCAAACGGCCCAGATTGTCTATTTCCTCTGATTCAGAGGGCGATGGGGCTGCTATGGCCGGAGTGCCCTTCTCAGGGTCTCACTCATCTCTGGACCTTGTGGGGTCTGAGGGGGAGGCTAAGGTAGAAGGGGTTGATAATTCTCCCCCTGGCTCGTCTGAAGAGCTTGCACTCATGGAGGAGTTGGTTGCCTCTATCAAGCAAACGCTGCATTTGCAGGATGAACAATGTCCTCCTGTTTTGATGTCCTCTTATGGGACGCAAAGGAAACGCAAAACATCGCAGGTTTTTCCTTGTTCTACGGAATTTCAGCGCGCGGTTGATGAGCAATGGTGCAATTTAAAGAAGCCTTTTGCTGTGCCGAGTAGGTTCAAGCTGCGTTATCCATTTACACCCGCCACTGATGAGCGTTGGTGTGTGCCGCCTCAGGTGGATCATGCAGTGGCGATTTTAAATAAATCCACTGCGATCCCTGCTGAGGATACCCCGGTGTTCTGGGACCCGACGGACAGGAGATTGGAGTCTCTGGCCCGTCATGCTTATATGGTTGCTGGTTCTATGCTGAAGCCTATTTTTGGTCCGAGATCCCCCTACGGGCATACCCTATGTCCTCCACAATGGCCACGGCCTCCCTGTTACCCACACATAAATCTATACGTGACAACGCAGAGTGAGTTTTGGAGAAACAGGAAAACTGCACCGTATCAGGGTTTCTAAGGCGCCACACCTCACACCAATCCACCTCCGTCAAAAAACGGGAGAGCGCCGTACCTCTGGCAACACCCCCGGAGGGCGGTGGAGGGTGTCTGTCCCTGGCAGGGTCCAGTACCCCATTAAAGTCCCCTATAACAAACAATGGCAATCCAACCTTGTCCATAGTAAAATTAAGGAACTCCCTGAGCACCCCAGAGGAGAATGGGGGCGGAATGTACACTATTGCTATCACACACATAACTTGAAAAAGCATACAATGTAAGAACACATACCTCCCCTCAGAGTCCACCTGGACCCCCAGTTCCCGGAAGGCCAGCGACCCGTGAATCAGCACACTGACCCCCCGGGAATATGAGGAGTGGGTGGAGTGATAGCCCCATCCCACCCATGCATATCGTAGGCATCCAACAGTGTCCCCCACCAAATGAGTCTCCTGCAAGGCAATAATGGCCGGGTGGACTGAAGCCTATTTTTGCTTCAATTATGGCAGCCCAGGCTATTGCGGATTGGACGCAGGTGCTCAGGCGCACCCTGGTGGCTGACTCTGCCCCGCCGACAACTTTGGCTATGGTGGATCAAATTCATCAGGGTGTCATGTATTTGTGTGATGCGGACTTGGATTTGGTCCCTTTGGCTGCGCGTCTTTCAAGTGTGGCGGTATTGAACCGTCGCCTGATATGGCTGAAATGTTGGTCTGTTGACCAATCCTCTCGCAAGACTTTAGCTAATTTGCCCTACGCGGGATCTCGCCTTTTTGGCGAGTCTTTGGATACTCTGATAAAGGGAATTTCTGGGGGTAAGAGCACTCTCTTGCCCCAAACTCACAAGAATAAGTTTGTTCGTGGTAAGAAGAATGCCTCATTTAGGCCCTCTCAGGGGTCCTTTCGGGCCTTTCGGTCGCACTATAAGGGCAAGCACTTCAAGGGCCAAGGTTCCCAGAAGAAGCCGTGGGCAGGTAAGCAGAAGTCCGGCCAGTCCGGGTCCGCTGCCCATAACAATACGGCCTGAAGGGGCGCCCTCACCTGGTTCTGGGGTGGGGGGACGTTTGCTCGGTTTTCTTCAACCCTGGCTGGACCGCATTCGGGACAGGTGGGTTCAGGAAATCGTTCGATCTGGATACAAGATCGAGTTTCTCTCTCGGCCGGCGGGCAGATTTTTCCCCTCAAACCTTCAGCTGACTCCGGAGCGCTTGCAGGATCTGCACCTGGCGGTGCGGGACCTGCGAGCCCAGGGAGTGGTGGTTCCGGTGCCTCATCGGGACAGATTTCGGGGGTTCTATTCCAATCTGTTCACTGTGCCCAGAAAGGAGGGCAAGGTACGTCCGATTCTGGACTTGAAAGCTCTGAACCGCTTTGTGCGGGTTCGCAAGTTCCGCATGGAATCCCTGCGCTCGGTGGTGGCTGCCCTGGTTCCGGGGGAGTTCATGGCCTCCATCGACTTGAAGGATGCGTACCTTCACATTCCCATTTTCGAGGGTCACCAGAGGTACCTTCGATTCGCCATTGCGGAGGATCATTACCAATTTGTGGCGTTACCCTTTGGTCTCGCTTCGGCTCCGCGGGTTTTCACCAAGGTGCTTGCGCCGGTTCTGGCTTTGTTGAGAGCCCAGGGCATTTCTGTCCTGGGGTATCTGGACGATATCCTGATCCGGGTCTTCGACCAGTCAGGGCCTGGTGAACGACCTGTCCATCACGATGCAGACTCTGCAGGAGTTCGGGTGGACGATAAAGTCAACTCTGTGTCCGTCGGTTCGTCTTCCCTACCTGGGAATGATCCTGGATTCTGTTCAAGCGAAGGTCTTCCTGCCGGAAGACAAGCTTCGGACGCTTCAGGACGCAGTCAAGTCCCTCAGGGACAATCAGTACTCGTCCCTCCAGATGTGTATGAGGTGTCTGGGATTGATGGTCTCAGCCTTCGAGGCGATCCCTTTTGCCCAGTTTCACACGCGGGGTCTCCAGGCGGAGATTCTGGCCGAATGGGACGGGCGACCGCAATCTCTGGATCTACGGATCTCATTGAGTCATCATACCAGAAGGGATCTTCTGTGGTGGATCCGGTCCCCGGCGGTGTCGGGGGGCAAGTCTTTTCGCCCTTTCTCGTGGACGGTGATCACCACGGATGCCAGCCTGTCGGGCTGGGGTGGTGTTCTGGGCGTTCTGTCCGCCCAGGGAACTTGGTCGGAGGTGGAATCCTCCCTTCCGATCAACATTCTGGAATTGCGAGCAATAAATCTCTGCCTTCTGCGTTGGACGGACAGGCTTCAGGGCCGTCCGGTTTGGGTGCTGATGGACAACGCCACAGCGGTGGCCTACATCAACCACCAAGGGGGCACCAGGAGTGCCCGAGCGGCTCGGGAAGTAGCCGACATTCTGCCTTGGGCCGAGACACACGTCCCGGCGATATCTGCGGTTCACATTCCGGGAGTGGAGAACTGGCAGGCGGATTATCTAAGTCGCCAGACCCTGGACCAGGGAGAATGGTCCCTTCACCCGAATGTCTTTCAGATGCTGTGCGCGAAGTGGGGGTCCCCAGATGTGGACCTGTTCGCGTCTCGTCTAAACAACAAGGTGGAAAGGTTCGTGTCAAGGACGCGCGATCCTCGAGCAGACGCCTCAGACGCGTTAGTGGCGCCCTGGCATCAGTATCGTCTGATGTATGCCTTTCCACCGATTCAGCTGCTGTCCAGGCTCCTTCGCAGGTTGGCCTCGGAACCGCACACGGTGATTCTGGTGGCGCCGGACTGGTCTCGCCGGTCTTGGTACGCAGACCTCGTGAATCTGGCGGTCGACGCTCCGTGGCATCTACCTCTTCGAGAAGATCTCCTGTCTCAAGGACCGATATTCCATCCTGCTTTACAGTCGCTGGCTTTAACGGCCTGGCTGTTGAAAGCCAGGTCCTGAAGGATAGGGGTCTTTCCCCTGAGGTCATTCCCACTTTGATCAAGGCTAGGAAGGCCTCTTCGGGGAAGATTTACTACCGTACTTGGAAGGCGTATTTTGCCTGGTGTGAGTCCAGGGGGTATTCCCCTCGCTCATACTCGGTATCGAGAGTGTTGGCTTTCCTTCAAACGGGCGTGGACCAGCGTTTGGCTTTGGCCACGATTAAAGGTCAGATTTCTGCGCTGGCCAATCTCTTTCAATGCCCTGTGGCGTCTAACTCTTTGGTTAGCACCTTTGTTCAAGGGGTGCGGCAGCTGGCCCCTCCTAGGAGGGAGCCTTTGCCTCCATGGGACTTGAACCTTGTTCTGTCCGTGTTGCAACATGCTCCTTTTGAAAAGATCAGGGAGATCTCGTTACCTATGTTGTCCAAGAAGGTTGCTTTTTTGGTGGCGATCACTTCGGCTCGCAGAGTGTCGGAGCTGGCAGCCTTGTCCTGCAACTCTCCGTATTTGGTGATTCACTTGGATAAGGTGGTCTTGCGACCTAACCTGTCTTTTCTTCCGAAGAGAATCTCGGAATTTCACCTCAATGAGGACAATGTCTTGCCTTCGCTTTGCGCGAAGCCTAAGCATCCAAAGAAGGTGGCTTTGCATTCCTTGGATGTTGTTCGGGCGATCAGGGTTTATCTGTCATCGACGAAATCCTTTCGCAAATCTGATTCTCTATTTGTCCTTCCAGAGGGTCCTCGGAAGGGCATGGCTGCGTCAGCTGCGACCATCGCCAAATGGATCAGACAGACCATTGTGCAAGCCTATGCTTTGAAGGGGAAGGTTCCTCCTTTCCCTGTGAAGGCGCACTCTACCAGGTCTCTGAGTACGTCTTGGGCCTATGGTCATCAGGCTTCTGTGGCCCAGGTGTGTAGGGCGGCGACTTGGTCGTCAGTTCACACCTTCTCCAAATTCTACAAGGTGGATGTTCAGGCATCGGCGGATGCTTCCTTTGGCCGCAAAGTTCTTAGTGCGGCAGTGCCTTAGGGTCCCTTGTTTTGGGTCCTTGGCTGTTGGGATGTCTTTATCCCTAGGTTACTTGTTTTCCTGGGTTGTTGCTCCTGTTGAGCACGTTTTTTTTTTTTCCTGTTGCCCAGTTAGTTTCCTTACTTGGTAAGGTTCCTTTTTCTCTGATGTGGGTACTGCGTTACTTTAGGCGCGGCTGCGTTTTTTCCCACCCCTCATGTCTACACTGCTATGGGACGTCCCCATTAGTGATGAATATGAAGTGGCGGCGACTGTCGGAGGACGTAAGAGAAAACTGAATTTTTGTAAAATCTTACCTGTAAAATTCCTTTCTCTGAGTCCTCCGACAGTCGCCGCCCCCGTCCCTCTTTTGGGGTTTGTTTATGTACTCTACTGCTATGCTACTGAAACTGAGTTGGGAATGCAGGAAGCAGGGAGGTATTGACTGAGGGGACCACCCCCTAGGGGTGGGATTTGTTAAAAGCTTTGATATTAATAAATTTTGTTGCCTAGCTACTCCTGCGGAGCAAAGGTCAATAACCCCATTAGTGATGAATATGAAGTGGCGGCGACTGTCGGAGGACTCAGAGAAAGGAATTTTACAGGTAAGATTTTACAATAATTCAGTTTATCTCTATCAATTATTGACAGATGCAGCTCCATAATTTTCTTACACCATTGGGACGTCCCAAAGCAGTATATGCTTGAGAGGTGGGAAAAACAACGCAAAGAAGAACGTAATTCCCCAAAGGCTAAAATTAGCCAACCAGGTAACATGAAGCTCAACCAGGAACAACTGGAGCTCACTTAGAAAACATACACCCTCAAAGAGAACAAACAAAAAGGTTCTCTTTTAAACAGCATGCAAAACCTTGCGGGCAAAAGAGTAATCCGAAGATGCCAACACATCTACTTTGTAGAATTTTGTGAACGTATGCACAGACGACCAAGTTGCCATTTTGCAAACTTGCATCACTGACACCTGATGGCGAAAGGCACAAGAGGCACTCAGCACCCTAGTACAGTGGTCCTCAACTCTGGTCCTTGGGGCCCACTAACAGGCCAGATTTTAAGTATTACCTTGGGGACATGCAGACTAGAATACTGCAATCACTGAGCAGCAAATTAGATCACCTGTGATGTAATTTAGTTATCTTGCAAACTTGGCCTGTTAGTGGGCCCCGAGGACCGTAGTTGAGGACCACTGCCCTAGTAGAATTCACCTTCACAGGGAAAGGAGGAATCTGACCATTCAGTGAATAAGCCTGAACAACCTTCTGCCTGATCCATCTGGATATGGTCGGAGCAGACGCAGCCAATCCTTTACATGGAGGCTTTTGAAGAACAGATAATACCAAATTCAGATCCCATGGAGGCAGCGGGGATCGTCTCGGGGGAGCCATATGCCGCACTCCCTGAATGAAAGTGCGAATCAAGGCATGCCTATCTAACGGGTGTTGGAAATTTATAGCCAAAGCCAACACTTGGCCTTTGATAGTGTGCAAAACCAACTGCTGTTCAACCCCTTTTTGCAGAAAGGCCAAAACCCTAGCTACTGAAAACAAGCGAGGGTGCACTTTCAATGATTCACACCATGAAATGTACGATTTCCACGTACGATGATAGATCTTTCTGGAAGTCGACTTCCTGGCCTTCAATAGTGTAGAAACTACAGAGTCAGAAAGACCTCTATCTCTCAACACCTGGCTTTTAACAGCCATGCCATTAAAGCCAACGACTGTAAAGCATGGTGTAAGATCGGCCCTTGAGACAGCGTATTCTCCCTGAGAGGAAGTCTCCAAGGAGCATCGGAGACCAACCTTACCAGGTCTGCGTACCAAGACCGGTGAGGCCAGTGTGGGGCCACCAGAACGACCGGAATCCCTTCCACCCCTATCCTGCGTAGAAGCCTCGGCAGGGGTTTAAGCAGAGGACCATTCCCCTTGATGCAACACCTGACGGCTCAGGTAATCCGCTTGCCAGTTCTCCACACCTGGGATGTGTACAGCAGAGAGGGCCGAGACAAACATTTCCACCCAAGCCAGAATCTCGGCCTCCTCCCTGGCCCCCAAGACACTCTTGGTGCCCCCCTGATTGATGTAATGTGACAGTACTAAACGTCACTATGGGTGACGGATCACCCTGTCCCTGGGTTGTAAACCAATTCGTGTAATTTTCCTATGAGTTTGGGACATTGCACTTTTATTGCATTTTATTTTCCCTTTATTCATCCTCTGAACAACTGAAGATGTTATTGAGTTAATGTAATGTAATGTTACAGCCCACCCCCCCCCCCCTCCTGTTCCTGTGTCTAAGTGTGTGGATTCCTGACAGACTATGGTCTGAGCTGGAGACATCTCTCCGCAGGGGGTGTGTATTAAGACTGCCTGTTCAATGTACAAATGTTCAGTTCTCATTGGTGAGCCCCTTAGCTGTGTGTAAAACTGTGATAAACTGTTCTTGCTTAGACTCACAGCATAGAGTGTCATCTCATGTTTGTGGGAGAAAGCTATACCAGCTCTATCTCCCTTCTGCTTGGATCGCTCAATCACTAGCTATGGTGAGAGTGATTCCTGCTCTACTCTACAGCATCCCTCACACTAGGGGGAAGAGAACATCTCTGGCGGCGAAACCCCTCTTTCTATGGGGGCGGCCGCTACAACTGGTGGCGAGCGGTGGGATGGTTCTTTTCCCCTAGAGGAGATGCTACAACTGGTTCCAAGAATGGAATGAGCAGAGGGAGAATCGCTACGGAAGCTTGAAGAGGTCAACCTTGAAAGATTTGTTGGAGAACCGTGGCTGACCAACAAATAACTGTACCAAAAAGGAACTACTGGCCGAGCTGATGGAAATGGACCGAAACGACGGTGTGATTGAAGCAGTAGCCCCAAACCTGGAGGATGAGTTGATGCAGACTGTGCGTATGCGGTTGGCGTTGTATGGACCCAATCCTCCTGCAGACATCATTTCCCAGGTGATGAACGCCGCTATCGCTGAGAACCGGGAGAAGCGACAACACCAGTTGCGCATGGCGGAGATCCAGAGACCAGTGAGCCCAACTGTGGAGAATGCTCCAGCCCCAACAGAGAGGAAAAAGGTACCATTCGCAGCCTTTAAGAGTTTCCAGGAATCGGAGGGGGAAATAGATGGCTACTTAGCCGACTTTGAAAGACAATGTGCCTTACACAAAGTACCCACGGACGAACGGGTCACCATCCTGGCCGGGAAATTAACAGGTAGAGCTGCCGAAGCCTTTAGAGCTATACCTGATGAGGAGATTCACCTCTACCCAGCAGTCAAGGAGGCTTTGCTTGCCCGGTACTCAGTCACCCCTGAGGCGTATAGGAGACGGTTCCGGGAGTCCAAAAAGCACAGCAGGGATTCCTACACCGAGTGGGCCTGCCGTCTTTACAGAACAGCCTCCCTTTGGATTACCTGTTGTCAAGCCATATCAGGAGAGGATGTGTTACAGCTGTTTCTATTGGAACATTTTTTCAATACCCTGCAGCCAGAGATACAGGTATGGATACGGGATCGGAGACCGCTCACCTTACCCGAAGCAGCTTGTCTGGCTGATGAGTATATTGACTCCAGAAAAACGGAGCAACCCTCCATAAGACCTGCTCCAGGACCCGTGGCACCAACCCGAAGCCCAGGTACCTGCAATCGCCCACCACCACGCTTCCAACAGCAACGCCAGGTACAGTGCCATCGGTGCAAACAGTTCGGACACTACCAGAGAAACTGTGACCAGAGAAGGAACCACGATTCATGGCTTTGAGCAGGACCACCTTCCCCAGCACGGACAGCCGTCCACTACTACCATGGCCACAGGCAGCAACAACCTAGCCTGAGACCAATGCTCAAGCCCCGGATTACCAATCTTGGACCACCCCTACCACAGAGAGGGGGGGATTCCTCCAACTCGCAGGCACGCAGATACCAATCCCACAGTGGGGTACAGTGCTACAGGTGCAAGCAGGTTGGGCACTACCAACGAGACTGTACCCAGAGCAGGGACCAAGCTGCATGGATCCGACCAGGGTCATCCCCTCCAGTAAAGACAACGGTCCCCTACTATCACACAGAGGCTTCCCCAGTCATACCAATAGTCAAACCCACCGAAGTGCAATTGGGTACCCTTCACGAAGCTGACCCAGTGAAAGCCGCTACAGAGAACCGTCAGCACGATTGCCAATCTGTCCAGTTAAACGGAAAGCCTGTGCGAGGTCTCCGAGACACGGGAGCCACTCTCACTTTGGTCAAGCGACATTTGGTCCCAGAATGCGCCCGAACTGGAGGTTCAGTAGTGGTACGGGTAGCAGGGGGAGGGGTGCACCAGATACCCACTGCGAGGGTCCACTTGAATTGGGGTGCTGGGTCAGGTCTGATTGATGTGGGGTTGATACAGGAGCTCCCCACCAATGTCTTACTGGGGAACGACCTAGGCCACTTGACCTCAGCGTTCCTGCCGGTCCAGATCCCGGGCCCACATCACGGAGACCTACTTACATTCTGAGGTCCAGACGCTTGAATGTTTGGATGGAGTGCGGTCATATGGGATAGGTTTTGGTTTGGGAGGGGAGGGCCAGGGCAGATTTACTTGGAACTCCCTGGATTGACTCTTTGGGACTTGTACCCGACTAACTCAGGCACAGACCAGTTGGAGGTCTGGTACCTGGATTAGTCTACCTTTGGGGGGAAGAGATGTGACGGTACTAAACGTCACTATGGGTGACGGATCACCCTGTCCCTGGGTTGTAAACCAATTCGTGTCATTTTCCTATGAGTTTGGGACATTGCACTTTTATTGCATTTTATTTTCCCTTTATTCATCCCCTGAACAACTGAAGATGGCATTGAGTTAATGTAATGTAATGTAATGTTACAGACCACCCCCCCCCCCCCCTCCTGTTCCTGTGTCTAAGTGTGTGGATTCCTGACAGACAATGGTCTGAGCTGAAGACATCTCTCCACAGGGGGTGTGTATTAAGACTGCCTGTTCAATGTACAAATGTTCAGTTCTCATTGGTGGGTCCTTGTCTCATCCCCCCCCCCCTGCAAGGCTAAGGGGAGTGCCCCTTAGCTGTGTGTAAAATTGTATGTCTGGGAATGTAATAAACAGTTCTTGCTTAGACTCACAGCATAGAGTGTCATCTCATGTTTGTGGGAGAAAGCTATACCAGCTCTATCTCCCTTCTGCTTGGATCGCTCAATCACTAGCTATGGGGAGAGTGATTCCTGCTCTACTCTACAGCATCCCTCACACTAGGGGGAAGAGAACATCTCTGGCAGCAGAGGATGTCCACGCCGAGGTGAACAAGACGAAGGAGAATTTCCACGTCAGACAATTACCCTACTCTTTACATCATACTTACCCTTTGCCACGAATATAATGTACTCTACAGAGTGATATTTTGGGATTCGTTTGAGTGACATTATTACTCTCAAGTTACTTGGACCAGTGACGGATCACTGCGGTGCCCTCGATCCGGTCAGCTTCCGCCAACATTGGTCTATTCTGTTGCTTTTTTTTTTTCCAATGAATACTGTTCTTGTAGCCCCTGACATCCTCTCATCGGTTGACACCGATTTTAATCGACAGCCCAGTTGCCCCTACTAAGAAGTTCCCCTTGTGGTTGACATTGTGTACTGAACCCTGGTTGACCCCTGATGAAGGGTTTGTAACCCGAAACGCGTAGGGTCGTGTCCGGTTCATCCTACCAATGACACCCAAGGGTCTTCTGTACGGATACTGGTCTGTCAACACTTGCAAGGTTTTTTAATTGTGTGTCTATTCTTTTTTAGACATATACGTTGTATATAAAAAATTTTTGTGCTTTATGTAATAAAATTGTTGTGTACCCTTACAATTTTTGTATTCTTGTTCAGTGTGCATGTGGCATACAAAGTCCCACACCATTGGGGGATTTTCCTTTTCCTACTAATCGGGATGATGGCCACTCACACTGGGTATTGAGCGATAGGTTCTACCTAATCCATCTCTGGCGGCGAAACCCCTCTTTCTATGGGGGCGGCCGCTACAATGTAAGCCACCGCCATGGCATTGTCCGATTGAATCCAAACCGGACAATCACGTAGACGAGTCGTCCATTGGCTCAGACAAATCTTTATTGCTTTGAGCTCCAGAACATTGATTGATAGTTTTGACTCTTCCACTGTCCAGGTTCCCTGGGCACAGAGCTTTTCCAGCACCTCGCCCCATGTGACTATCAATACTCTTGAACACAAAATATACCTTTGACACCAGGCTTTCTAAAAATGCTGTAAAAGCAGACAGAGACTGCGACCCAGAGGGTCCCGCAGCCGCACTGAGGGGGTCTGTGGGTGAAACATTGTCCTGGGACTCCATTTTTCACTGATTTAAAATAATGCAGTGTCACTTTAAAAAGATCGCAAAATTGTGATCCCATCGCCTCACTAGCGGTATCACAAATCCCAATCCAGTACAATCTGATAGCAGAATGAGCAAATAAAAACCTACAGTGGACCCCAAAAACATTACCCAACCACTCAGAGGCTTGCTGGAACGTTCTGTGAAACAGAAAGTAAAAACGATCTGACACAGGAAAAAGAAATAGAAAAAAATGCCTGTGTCATTGCTAGATCAAATGTGCCATGCCTGTTGCCTGTCCAGCGATCTGGACTACAAGAAAATGGCCGCCCCATGCATTCCTATGGGGAACTAACAGAAAATAGCCGCCATACATTGTCACTGGAAAATAATGAGCATGAATCTAAAGCAAAATGGCAGCGCTCCATGCGGTCTCCCAGACCCTTGAGGGGGGGGTCCCAGACCCCTGAAAGGAGTCCCAGACAAGTGGCATCGGAAGGCACTTAACAAAAGACCCCACCAGGACAGTCTGTCCCCCGCAAGAACGCCACAGCGGCCATAATATTACCGCCCCCAAGGTAGGAACCTACTAGGGGAAGGGGGAAATAACTAGGGGGGGCCTGGTATATTCCAGACGCCAGGGGAACCGAGGGTCCGACCATTCCCAGGAGGGGGCCCACATCCACCCCGAGACCGCCAGAGGATTGGGGGACAGCATTACTCAGTTACCAGGTGGGCGCCACTCTGAACAGACCACCTCCCACCCGGGTTGGAGGTGCTGCCAGCCAGGGAGTACGCTGGGACTCAGGGCATTCCAGGTCATCACCCCCCAGCGAGACGGTCCACTCGCAGGCTTGTCCCCATTCATCGGGGCTCTGTCATGGCGAGGCCAAGTGCTGGACTATAACCTGCTTACGCTCGCTGGCCAGGCTGGGATACCTTAAGGATCTAGATTATCCAGTCCGAAACCCAGCCAGCTGTTGCTTGTAGTTCTCCAGGAACACTAAACTAGTAAATAAAAATGACATATAACAAAAATTTCAATTTTAAATAGCTAAGACCGAAGTCCCAGCAGGGAACTAGGTCCTACTCCTAAACTAGACAGAAACAAACTAAGGGCTGTAGCAGAGTGTGTGGAGTTATGCCTACAGGGACAGCCCCATAGGCATGGTAAAGCTTTTTCCTGCCTAGTATCCTATTCCTGATGGAAGGAGCATAACCCAATGGTCTAAGAAGATATGGAGCTGCATCTGTCAATGAACGATAGAGAAAAGCTGTCTCTGCCCTATATAATTTTCTCATGCAATCACTGGACGGCACTGCCCCAACAACTGGTCTAACCAAATGGACCAAGGATTTCCTCCACCTATCTACTGACCCTATTCTTAAAACAGTAAATTTGTCTTGGGGCGCTATCAGAGCTACAATGTACTGCGAAATGATGCTTAGTCTCCTCCACCATTTATGTATATTTCCACATCGCTCTCACTTTATGAGCCTAAGCTCCTTATCTTGCTCCCCAACGTGTGGTCACCTAAACGCAGATTTTCTCCAAGCTTTCTGGACGCGCCACAGTGTTAAAAATGTTTGGCACTCAGTAGTGCCTTATACCACCATGTCTTTATTAAACTACCTAGCTCTGACCCCTGAATGGGCACTTTTTGGCCTGATTGACATCCCAGGTACTAGGATCTCAAGAGGCTGCAAACAACTCCACACTGTTATATCCCTTACAGCATGGATAACCATTCTCCATAAGTGGATCTACCCAGAACCCCCACTATGTCTTTGTTTATAGCTACACTAGCTTATGTTTTTCACATGGAGTAGGTGGAGGCATCCTTAAGCAAAGAGTCACGGGTCAAAAATGTTTTAGACCTTTGGGAATCCTTTGTTCAAAGTGAAGTGTTTCCAGTATACCCGGTGGTATCAAATCAGATTGTTACCAAATGACCCTCCAATTGATTTTGTACTCTCCACTTGATTGGAAATAACCATTAAAACCTGGTAGTTAGGACATCCCCCTTTCCATCTCCACCTATCAATTTTTAACTGACCCCTGTCAGTCCTGGTGCTCACTGTGACTCCTTTGTAGGCCCTGTTCTACTACCATTTCAAAAACCATTTATTTAAGAACTGTATGTTGTCATTTTCAATTCATTCTTCGGCCAAATGTTGCTGCGCCTGACACTGTTAAATGCGTTCTCACCTAAAATACAAATGAAAAAATGGATCTCAGAATTTCTTATTGCTGTCTGAAGTTACACTTGTATTTGTAAAAACCTAGAGAATAATATCCCTCCTCCTTCCCTTATACTGGCGGTCCACCTCAGTGGGGTAAGAGTGGAAAAAAAAGGTAAGTGTATGTAGGTGGTGGGGTCATCATTAGGTTGAGCCCCTGCATGGAAAAAGCACAGATTTGGTTTAAAGTTACCCTTATAAAACATGTTCTTTATTACTGATCTCCTTCTGAATGTTTTTTAAAGCCCAGCTGGCCAGAGTGTCAGGAATTAATGCTTTTAAAAGTATATGTCAGTACCCAATATCACCACGGAGGAGGACACAAGTGGCAACACAGTGTGAAATAGGTGAGTATCATTTTAAAAAACAATGTCTTCATACACAAGAGGATATGGGGATAATTTATAAAAAAGAAAATGCTAGAGTTCAGCTTTAAAGTGTTAAAAAATGCGCTCTAAAAACTGAAGGGTTAGTGCATTTGCATGATACTAAGAAAAAAAGGTATAAAAGATGACAAAATGTTGAAAACTTAACAGGCAAAGTCCTGTACACACTATAAGAAGATTGGAAGAAAATTTTCGTACGATGAACGATTGGACGATTATCTGATCATCAGTATAGTGCTTTCGACAGCCGATTCTGATTTTTCGGATGAGAAAAACTGAAGGTGCAGGCTAGAAAATGTATATTGCAAGTAAGCACAATGTCTGATTTTCATTTTTAATATTTACAGTAATCGTACAGAAATAATTGAAAAGAAAAAAATGTGCTTGCACAGAAGCATAGAACAATCCTACACTTCCTTTTTTACTAGTATGTAGCTACGCTTGCCTTTGTAAGAGGAAACGTTTTGTAGAAGTTAATACCATTCTGACTACATCATGATATGCACTTTTGTGGAAAATCGTAGGATCGGTCGTCTGATTTTCTCATAGTGTGTACTAGGCTTAAAAGATAAGTTCACCTTTGGGAAAATGTTACATGCTCCACTTGTTTTTAGGGGGCAAGATTTAACACGTTCCCAATGCTTTAACCTCTGCCCGATCCTACCCCTCCCTCCCTGCGACAGCAATACGGGGAGAAGTTCCCTGTACTAGCTGTCACATTTTGAAATCAACGTGGCCATGCTGGGCTCTGCCCACACAGCCACGACATTCATTTACACAGCTACTGTATGTGTGTGTTTGAACTACACCCGTGTGCAGCTGCCGGCTTGTTGTGTCCCACTTGTTGTTGATTCTTCACAAAAAATTATAGTTTCATACCTTTATGTTTGAAGCCTGAAATGTGGCAAAAGGTCGCAAAGTTCAAGGGGGCTGAATACTTTTGCAGGGCAGTGTATGTGTGTGTGTTTGAACTACAGCCGTGTGCAGCTGCCAGCTTGTTGTTCTTAATGAATTACCACGACGTTGTGGAGTGCCATGGTAGTTCATTAATTATTCCTGTCAGTGTATCTGCTTGTCTTTGAGATGTTTGGGCACACAGATACACTACTGACAGATCTGCAGGAGACCTGCATGGCACCAGTGATCTGCTGATTGCTGGTGCAATGCTTTATAGGTTCCAAAAAAATAAATGCACATCTTTTTACCTGCAAAAAAATGTGCATTTATTTTTTTTTAAAAAGTCAACATATCCTTTAAGGCTTCTACCACAACTGATAGTTATAAAAACTGATAATTCCTCAGACTAGAATGTTCATTATAGCAGCAACATTTAAATGAACATACCAGTTTTACTTTTACTTCTGTTGAGGCCACTGGGTAAAATATTTGCAGCACTAAAATTGTCTTAAATATGAAGGGTCCTGGATCATTTGGAAATGGGAGGTCTTCAAAATAAAAGACTACAGGCAGCTGTCTACTTGAGGGCCATGGGTGCTTGTCATATAATTTATAAAAGTTCCTATATGTTTGAAGATATGGCTTAATAAACAATATGCCCAAGCCTAATTATATTTAGGAGTAAACATACTCTTCTACTCAGAGAACAAAGGTGTTTAGGTTGGGTCCCAGAATCAAACAAATGGCTTCAAAAGATAGAGATGTTAGAATGACTTTGGAGAAGATACTGGAAAAGGTTGGGTTGCACTACAGATTTTTTTCCTGGAAAAGATCAGATATACAGTCAGTGTATAGATAAAAATCCCTGGAGAGCTGGGGGAGAGGTGCCTGGTGGAAGAGGTATATGAAAGGCTTTCTGCTTGGACCAGTTGCATGCAGCCTTTCCTAATAGAGGATGAGCTGTATCTAGCCATGCAATAGTGTGGTAATGACTGATCTTTTGAATGTATTAGGTTTGATAACTACAGCAAGTTTAGTTACAAAATTACAAGTGTTAAGGGTTCCAATATCGACTGGGTTTCCCTAGGTGTGTTTTTCATAGCAATGAGTGTCTTGATTTTTTTTCTGCCAAACTGTCCCTAAACCCTACAGAGTATATTTATGCTGGATATTCGTAACAGTTTTAGTTTGGGCTCTTTCCAGATTTTATTGAAAATGGAGGCTTATGAAAACATTTAGGCAGGCGCATTCAACATGATTGTTGATCTCATTCTGACCTGAATTTGACCTGCTTGAAGCCAGTTTTCATTTCTATAGAATTGTATTACGTAAGAAGCATTTTTTTTAAGTGCATTTATTTAATTTTTTAAGGTTTAAGGACAGTACATTAGACAGATGTGTCAGTACACCTGACCTGAAGTTCCTGATGACGTGCACATGTGCGAAATGCATTGAGGTTTGAGCTGTTAACGCCACTTCCAGGTCTGTTACCTACGTTATTTTCAGGTCCGTGAAACACAACCCGCCTCTGGGATTGCGAGCGGCAGTGCGGGACTTTTCCTTACAAGCCGTCAAGCTGTGTGTGTCGGTTCTGGTTTACTTAAGTACATGTGAGTGCACACAGTTTTTATTTTTTTTCTCATGTTCAGCAGATATCTATTAAGGCCCCTTTCACACTTGTGGGACTTGTCCTGCAACTTGGGACTGCAAAGTCGCATGACAAGTCGTACCCCATGATTTCCATTGAGTACAATTCATATCTTTGCGACTTCAAAGTAGTCCCTGCACTACTTTGGTCCGACTTTGATGCGACCTTAGGTCCATAGACCTCAAGATTACACAGGCATTGCTTCAAGTCGCGTTAAAGCCGCACGACTTTCAGGTTGTACAAATGTGAAAGGGGCATTAATTCAACTGACTTTTCATCAACCTAATTATGTATCAAGGTGACAACTGAAACATGACTTTGTCTCCACTTGTATATAGGAAATAGAGAGGGATGATGTGTTGCTACTTCGCTTCCAGAAAATAACTAACAAATATCTTTACTGGATATGTTGTCTGTATCTGGTCAAAATCCTTAATATATCTATGCCATAAATTAACTTTGAAAAAGCTAAGCACAATCAGTTTTAAAAGGCATCTAAGTTTTCAGTGAGCTATTTTTTTAAATAATTTGCAACATCAGCATTTTGCAAGATTCATGCTCGTAAATGCTACAAGGCCATTGGGTACTTGTGTAATGTTTCTCTATCAGCTGGCCAACATTTAAGTTTCCTTTGTACTGCAGTCATCTGGAATAATTTCAAGTAAAACGAAAAAAAAAAAAAAAAACCCCAAATAACTTTAGTATCTATGATGATTACAGAAGGGCTGGGAGTGTTTGTGGGTTGATATTGGCTGTTTATTCTTAATAATTTCTGTTTTAAGTAAAACTAAAAAAATAATTGCGGTCTAGAAACAGTTTGGTTAAAAAGTTGGAAATGTTTTGCATTTTATGAGTGCCAGTTGGGAGTGTATTATTGGAGTTAAGCAAGTTGAGACGTACATAATAAAATTGGCCTCCTTCCAAAACACCAGCCTATTGTAGAGCATCAGGATCCCTTGCACCACCACCACTATCTAGAGCAGCCTTTCTCAATCTTTTCAACACAGAGGAACCCTAGAAATAAGTTTCTGGTCTCAGGGAACCCCTTCTAACAATTACTATATTCTGAACTTATGATACATTAGTGTGATGGTCGGTGGGAAGAATGATCCTTATGCTTAGTACACACTATGCAATGTGACCCCCCACCCCACCAGAACACACCTGTCAGCGCCTGCTGCTATTGGCTGCTGGTTTTCCAGCATGCCCGTTCGACAGAAGCCTACCAGGCTGATGTACACACAGGCCAGATGTCAACCTGTTTTTGTTAAACCAGCTGATATTCAGCATGTGTGTACCAGGCTTTACACTTGTAGTCACTGGGGAAGAATGACCCCCTTGTTACATAGTTAGTGAGGTTGAAAAAAGACACCAGTCCATCCAGTTTAATGTATGAAGAGTGTGTGTATAATTATGTCAATAGTACATTGTATACCCCTGTATGTTGTGGTTGTTAAGGTGCCCATCTTATAGTTTTTTGAAACAATCGATGCTCCTTTTTGATACCACTGCTTGTGGAAGAGAATTGGACATCTTTACCGCTCTGAAGGTATAGAACCCTCTACGCAGTTTAAGGTTAAACCGCTTCTCTTCTAATTTTAGTGAATTGCCGCGAGTCCTTTTATTTTCCCTTTCACTGAAAAGTTTGTTCCCTTTGCTAGGGTCACCAGCATGGTATATGTACATTAATATCATATCCCCTTTCAAGCGTCTCCTCCCCAGAGAGAATAAGTTAAATTCTTGTAGTCTTTCCTTATAGCTGAAGTCCTCCATTCCCTTTATTAGCTTTGTTGCCCTTCTCTTGACTCTCTCCAGTTCCAGCACATCCTTCCTGAGGAGCGTTGCCCAGAACTGGACGCCATACTTGAGATGCGGCCCAACCAGAGTCTTGTAGAGTATGAGAATTATCGTTTTATCTCTGGATTGAACACTTTTTTATACATGCCAGTATTCTATTGCCTTTGCTTGCAGCAGCTTGGCATTGCATGCCATTGCTGCGCTTGTCGTCTACTATGACCTCAGGTCCTTTTCCCTCTTAGATTCCCCTAAAGGCTCTCCCCCTAGTGAGTGTACGTATTTCTGGCACTCAAATGCATTACCTTACATTTTCCAACATTAAACCTCATTTGCCATATAGATGCCCATCCAATTATTTTGTCCAGGCCTTCTTGTAAGGTTTCCCCATCCTGCGTAGAAGTTGTTACCCTGCTTAATTTAGTATCGTCTGCAAATACGGAGATTGAGTTGTTTATCCCATCCTCTAGGTCGTTTATGAATAAAACAACAGGATTGGTCCCAGGATATATCCTTGGGGGACCCCATTTTCAACACCAGAACATTCCTAATACTCCCATTTGGACTTGCCCCTGAAGCCAGCTTTTAATACAGGTACTCACCCTATGGTCCATACCTATGTACCTTAGTTTGTACAATAAACGTTTTTTGGGAGCTTTATCAAATGCCTTTGCAAAATCCAGATACACCACATCCACAGGCCATCCTTTATCTAGATGGCAGCTCACTAGATTGGTCTGGCAAGTGCCAATTTCCATGAATCCATGCTGATTACTAGTAATGATACCGTTTTCATACAAGTCTTGTATATAGTCCCTTATCATCCCCTTCAATATCTTGCAGACTATTGATGTTAGGCTAACCTGCCTGTAGTTCCCAGGGATATATTTTGGCCCTTTTTTAAATATTGGCACCATGTTGGCTTTTCTCCAATCAGGTGGCACCATTCCGTCAGTAGACTATTGATAAAAATTAGGAACAATGGTCTGGCTATCACCTGGCTGAGTTCTTTAAGGACCCTCGGGTGTAATCCATCTGGTCCGGTGACTTATTTATTTTAAGTTTTTCAAGTCTAGTTCTGAGTCTGTCTTCTGTTAACCATGAGGGCGCTACCTGTGACATGTTATTAACTTTACCATTACAGTCTAGGTTACTGTATCCCCCCAATTCTTTTGTGAAAGACTGAGGAGAAGAATTTATTTAGAACCATCGCTTTCTCTCTGTCCTATATAGCCAGAGTCCATTTGTCCTCCTTTACGTGGCCAAAATGTTCTAGCCTCACTTTCTTACTATTTATTCTGTATACTTAAAGAATTTATTGGGGTTTTTTTTTTTAACTCTCTTGCACTATGTGCCTTTTGTTTCCTATCTTAGCCGCCTTGATTGCGCTCTTAAATTTCTTATTGCATTCTTTGTAATGTTGGAATGCTACCAATGATCCCTCAGCCTTTGTTTCCTAAGTTGCCCCGTATTCCTTCATCCGCGATCAGGTATGTATTGTTAGTAATCATTAGGTCTAGTAACGCATTGTTTTATGTTGGTGCATTCACCATTTGACCCATGAAATTGTCCTGCAAAACATTCAGAAAATGGTGAGCCTTAGATGAATGCACAGTTCCTTCTGCCCAGTCTATATCTGGATAATTAAAATCCCCCATTATAATGACATTTCCCTTCCTTGCCACCATTCCAAGCTGTGATAGGAGGTCTGCCTCCCCCTCCTCCCTCTGGTTGGGGGGCCTATAGCATATGCCCAATATTACTTTCCCCATAGTACCTTCCCTTTGAAACTCTACCCATAGGGATTCCACCTCCTCCCTAGCTCCATTCATAATATCGTCCCTCAGATTCACTTGCACATCGTTCTTGATCTACAGGTATACCCCTTCCCCTTTATTACCCTCTCTATCTCTGCAATAAAGGTAATACCCCAGAATGGTTGCCAGCCAATCATGAGAGCTGTCAAACAAAGTCTCTGAAATTCCCACAAAATCAAAATCCTCCTCATACATTAGCAGCTCCAGTTCTCCCGTCTTGTTTTTCTTTTTATATAATCTTTATTTATGTAAGGTTTTTACAAAACAATAGTATGCTAAATGAGAAAGATATACATGGTAATCGTCCAATCAATGGCCAGTTAAACATATCAACAGGGTAGATTGCATATATTACAGATTTTGCCCATAGGCCAAACAGAGTGTAACCCTCATCGAGGTCTAACCTATTCACTGGATCAGCACATCCAGAATTAGGTCCTTATGCCCATCCAGGAGGTTATCAGCGTATATAACATTGTGAAATGTTGGACAGGTACCACTAAACAATAATAATTAACAAGACAGCAAGAGGACATTCAAAAGACCGAAGAAAATAAAATAAAGGGGGTGGGAGAGGAATCGGGGGGGGGGGAATACCTCAGAGCACAGACAAGAAAATTTGTGCAAGCTAAGTTGGTTATAATCTAGTCGAGTATGCTATGATCATATCTAACAGTGCCTGTGGGTCTTTAGTGTTTATTGTGATTGGTGTAAGAGTCTAGGGGGGTAGTTGCCAGTCTGGAAAGGGTACATTTAGGCATCAGGGATCTCTTCAGAATAATACATCCATCCTGACCATATAATGTAGAAAATGGTGCAGCGCAAATCACATAAAAAACATATTATAATAAAAGAATAAGAACTGTCCATAAAATGTATAAAATATATAAAAAAGTCCCAGAAGATCATCAAAAGCCCAAAGATCCACATAAGGTGCTGTAAACAGTATATCACACAGAATCCAATCAGTGATTTCCCTTCACCAAAAGGCACACAAATGCGCTCACCTCAAGGTTTGACCCGTTTCACCAGCAGGTCAAACAACGCAGTGATGCAGGTTCATCCAATATTATCAGATAACAGCTGGTCACTGAGGCAGAAACTCCATAAGATATATATGAAAAAAAGAAACAAGGCCTCTAAGTGTAAACTGTATACTAATAGGACCTTTAATAAAGAATTGCACTTACATAGAGACAGGTAAAACAGCGCAATGAAACATCCATCGGGTGAAACAGCGCCGCGGGCTCTGCACAACATCGCAGAAGTGGTCTAACTGGTCCTTAACAGTAAACACCCATCATTCAGCTCCCATAATGTGGTTCACTTCTATTTTCCACTCAGCCACTGTGTGGCAAGTGGCCTGTTTCCAGTACCTTGGAATCAGGCATTTGGCTGCGTTCAACAAATAGGGTGTTACACTTTTTTTTTATAACGTTTAACAGAGGACTTGACATCATGGAAGAGGAACTGGTCGTATGGATGTTGTCTGAATTCAGTTTATTGTTATTAAATCTCAAAAGGCTTTAATCTTTGGGCAATCCCACCAAAAATGAAGGAATATACCACGCTGGCCACAGTCGTGCCAACAATTGGGGTCAGACCCTGGGAACATTTGTACGAGGCGAGAGGTGTTCTATATCACTAAGCCAGAAACTTGTATGAAGATTCCTGAACACGAGGGCTGATGGAGGACACGTGAACTAAATGCATAACCTTCACTGTCTGTAGAGGTGCAAATTCTAACCCCCAACTCCCTTTCCCATTCTTTAATATAATACAGCGTTGTTCATGAGTGTGTCCCAAGCACCAGTTTATACAAATGACATAGTAGATACATAGGGTCTGCGGCAGTTCTCCCATCTTGTTAGCCAGACTTCTAGCATTGGCATGCAAACCTCGTAATTTTGTCCAGTTGCATACTATATCCTTGTTAGATGTTATGAGGCTGCACTTTCGAATTGTCAGCCTACTTACCTTGGGTTTTAGATCTCTGGTCACCCTACTGCTAATGCCCCCCAATGATGCCCAATGATC
The DNA here is from genome assembly GCF_965119305.1 of Pelophylax lessonae. Classification (NCBI taxonomy): domain Eukaryota; kingdom Metazoa; phylum Chordata; class Amphibia; order Anura; family Ranidae; genus Pelophylax; species Pelophylax lessonae. The sequence goes on along the minus strand of NC_138771.1, from coordinate 355,231,888 downwards.
TGTCCGCCAGGTCACCCAATGATCTGTCTGCCAGATCCATGATGTGTCGAACCCGAGCGCCTAGGAAACAACATACAGTTCAGCGCTTACGGTCTTTTCGGCAGATTGCCCTCTCTGCCCTTCTAGTAATTTAATCCCCTACCACCAGAATCTGTCTTTCCTTACCCTTAGCCCCACTCCCGCCCTCACTGGAGAAGTTTTTCCCCTGGCAGCGAGGGGCATCGCTCTGCTCCAGCAATGCTGGTCCCTAAATGGTTTCCCCAACATCACGCATTGGGATGTTCCAGCCCAGGACAAGTCTCCTTGACTCTCTCCCCTCTAGCCTTTCTAAATGTCACCCAACTGTTCTGCTCTGGTGGTTGCACCCTTGTATCTTCACCCGCCTCTGTGCTGGCCACATTCCCAGCTCTCCTCTAGTATGGAGATTCTCCTCAGTGCTGCCAGTTGCTTCCCTAGATTCAGGACCTGAGCTTCCATGGAAGCAACGTGCTTACATTTTGTGCAGCTGTATTTGCCCTCAATTGGATGATTGAGGCAGTGCCATCTTAAGAGCATTATAGGCCCCAGGGCAACACAGTGCACTGGGGCCCCGCCTACACAATCACCCACGAGGATAAAAATGCAAATTATCAATAAGGCGATATTTATTGGTACAGCAGTGCCAGGCTAATGACAGCTTCCAAGTTTGGCAGCTGGTTCCGGTGAACACACACATGGATGGGAGTCAGACTCAACTGTCCTATGTGTGCCTGTTTCTAAGGAGGTGGACAGGCATTCCTGCAGTTCTGGGCTCCCCATCCACGGCCCAAGTGGCCTGACAGCAGCGGAGGGCCGACAGGCCCTTGCCACCTTCTAAGTTCAGGGGCAGGATAAACATGGGAATTGGGACTAATGTTTGGCTGGGGCTGGGGCTGGGTCGCTTGGCAGGTGGGGCCCCCCTGGCAAGTGGGGCCCCTGGGCAACTGCCCAGCGTGCCTATTCGGTAAGACAGCCCTGCATTGAGGAATGCATAAATGCCACAAGATGTGCACCGAGTCGCATCTCCACACCCGCCGGGCATCATACCCACTAATCTAATAGGGATTGGGAATTTAACTCTGTCTGATTAGCTGTTTACTAGCTTCCTGACTCTCATTTCTCAGCACACAGTTATTCATCAGTTACACACAGTTACTCAGCAGTATTCAACACTACACAGTCACTCAACACAACTCAGCAACAATACTCAACAGTACTTAACTGTACATAGGTACTCAACAATACTCAATTACCCAACAGTTCTCAACAATATACAGGTACACTTAACACTACTCAACATTACACAGGTACGCAGCAAATACTCAGATATGCACAATACCCTGGATACTCACAATACTCGGATACTCACACTACACCCTCCTCAGTCAGCGTCCCCACTACACACAGTCAGTCTTCACAGTCACAGTCTTTTCTATTAGTTTGTGTCACTCATCCCTCAGTCAGCCTGCCTCTCACTGCTCCCGCTGCCTTTGCCTGTCACACTCCCACTCTGCTCAGCAGTTAAACTTACCCACGGCGTCCCCAGTCAGCCTGTCACTCCCACCGCACTTGATCCCCAGGTTGCCTGCCCACCGCTCCTGGTCCCCTGATCACCCGCTACTGCTGCCTCTCACAATCTGCTTCTTGCCCCCCCCCCCCCACGGGTCACCAGCCACGGGCGCCTCTCAGTTTAGGTGGGGGTAGGGGGCCTCAGTGGGGAGTCCAGTCCGGTCAGCAGCAGCTCTCACTCCACACACCACGCTGTCTCAGTGACAGTACTTCCCCTTCCTCTCAGAAAATAAATAGCTATAAAGATTTATAGTGTCAGTAGGAACTTATCTGAGAGGCAGAAATATGGAGAGAATGGGGTTTTTATAACCCTACATTTTCTCTATGGGATGGGAGCAGGTTTAATATTTAAAAAAAAAAACATTTTTATAAGTCAGGATCAGTTGGAGTAGTCCTATTTTACTGTCTGGTAAATGTTAGGCTGAACTTTTGACCTGGGCCAGGTCAGTTTCAAACTTCCCGCCCAGAATCAGTAGGTCTCTGGGCAGATTTTATGTTTTTTCATGTTTTCCCGCTCATGGGAGCAGTATCTCCAGGCAGATCAGCGCGTGGAGCCCGATTCCCGCCTGAATCTTCCCGCTTCTGGGGGCTAACCAGCCCCAGCCAGTCTCGATTCAGGGCTATTTAAGGGTGACTGCGGGGCTCCGAGTCACTTCATCACCTCAGGAGCTTCAGGAGTGGTTCTCTCCCCCCCCCAAAAAAAAAAAATATACCTAGTTTGTCGCGGCCAGTTATAAATTATTTGACTTATGGCTATCGCCTTAGCTAAAGTGCTTTGGTGGATGTAATTGTTTATGTTGACTGAATAAGTGAGTTGTCGGAAAATGTTGATTTTAAAAAAAATTAAAAAAGATATTTGGTAATAAAATTATATTGTAATGTTATTTATTGTCAGCCCGAGCCGTGGTGGCTGGGCTGGTTCTGGACGTTTTTAAAGTGATTTTTAAACAAAGTCTAAAGTATGTTTTTATTAAATTCGTGTTAAAAGTCAATAATAAAAAACAGCTGCGGCCTTTGTCCAAACCTTTTTCTTGTCTGGTGTTATTTATTTATTTATAAATATTTAAAATATGTTATAGGTTTATTTATCTTAGTTAAGAAAAGGGACATCCTGCTTCCCATTCCCATTGCTCATTGCTTAGGGGACTCCTAGCAACTTCTAGAGGAACCCTGGTCAATGGACAAACAAACCTGTCTGCCTCCAAATGTCTAGTAATAGTGTTGTTTCCTACAAATTAATGGTTCCCAACCTCAGTCCATGTGTTGGGAATTTACAATACATAAGATTAATGGCTGGCAAGTCATTGATTTTGATTTCAAGCACTTGTGCAAGAACTAGAACCTCAAAATATGACCTATTGGGGGTACTTGATGACTGAGTTAAGGAACCACTGCTATAACCCAAGTACATTTATTCATTAGACAAAAAGAGGGTGTTTTACTGAATAAAATTGTAATGCAGATGATAGCTTTACAATGAAACCGGTTGGGAATAGCCTAACTACATCATCATGTTAACTACCACTGGTGGCCAAAACAGCTAGGATGCAACCAATTGTCTGTGCAGAATTTTTATGATTTGATGTACATAGTTTACCGAGTGCTATGAGGACTATTTAAAGGTAAGTGGGTTTATGTGACTAAGTTTCAAATAAATGTTTACCAATATTGCACTACTGGTAATGTTACTTTCTATTTATAGGGGGCGGGGGGCACGGGGTGATTTGCCTCATATTTAGATTCAAGTGTTGATTATTCTTTTGGGGCTTATTTGAAAAAAGGTTTTGGCACTAATTTATGTGTATATTTTGAGTGTACTGTATATATGATTTATATTTTTACTTATTTTTTCTCACTTTTTACTTTTTGTTGTATATTTTATTAATAGCGCTGTTCATCTCCTATTAATTTGTAGTGGTTTTGTGCGGTTTAGTAAAGTGAGCATTGAATTCTCCCAGAATTCTCCCATAATTCAATACTATATTCAATCTCTATTCTATAGCTGCAAGACATGGATTAAATAAACCATAGACTAAAGCCTCGTATATAGTTTTATTGTTCAGATTTAGCAGGAATTTTGTAGGTTGTGTTTGTGTCTGCTAATAATGATTTTAGTATATTTTTAGCATAAATATTGTCTTGATAAACATTTGTGTAACTATCGCGGGACCTAAAAAAATTAGTAAAACCTTCTTTTTATTTTACATATGCTTTCAGAAAACATGTGGTTTGGAAAAAATGAAAATTGAAAAGGATTAAAAGAGGTGCATGGAAGCCAGCCAGCCCCCAGTCTGATGTACTCACCCTCCAGTCTGCCACCAACCAAGTAGCATATAAGGTAGTTTGTTTGGAGTATTGTCAGTATGGTCTATGTACGTGCCCGTGTTGTCTGTGTGTGTTTGGCTGACTTAACCCAAAACAGCATATAAACAAAGCTTTCTGTATAGGTCACAGAAAAAAGGAGGTTATCTTTGTCAGCAATAACATAGCGGGCTCATTAATTTAGTGAACATAGACATTTGTTTTGAAAAATAGATGATGTGATAACATCCGTGCAAAATATGATGTCAGTGGGTACAATCAGTGTAGGGGACAAGAAACAAGACATACATAACATGTAACAGACAGTGTCCGTTAGGAGGCAGGTGGGGCCCAAACCTCCCCCAACCCACCCCCTTCTTCTCAGCTGGTCATTTTCAGTTTGTACCATCGCAATAACATCGCTATTAGAGTTTTGAGATACTAGACCAGTCATGGATGGGGGTGGGTTGGGGGAGGTTTGGGCTGCTCCCTCCCACCTGCCTCCTATCCATCCATTAGCAGCCATGTGCTCCTATTGTGAAGACACTCAAATTAAAAGTGTTAGGACTGCAGGTAAAACAGGGTGCCGTGTAGTGGCCCTGCAGCTTACACATGCGTTTGCAAATGCGTGTCAACTAAACCCCTGTTCTTTATTTACAGTGGGTACGGAAAGTATTCAGATCCCCTTAAATTTTTCACTCTTTGTTATATTGCAGCCATTTGCTAAAATCATTTAAGTTCATTCTTCTTCCTCATGAATGTACACATAGCACCCCATACTGACAGAAAAACACAGAATTGTTGACATTGTTGCAGATTTATTAAAAAAGAAAAACTGAAATATCACATGGTCCTAAGTATTCAGACCCTTTGCTCAGTATTTAGTAGAAGCCCCCTTTTGATCTAATACAGCCAGGAGTCTTTTTGGGAAAGGTGCAGCAAGTCTTTCACACCTGGATTTGGGGATCCTCTGCCATTCCTCCTTGCAGATCCTCTCCAGTTCTGTCAGGTTGGATGGTAAACGTTGGTGGACAGCCATTTTTAGGTCTCTCCAGAGATGCTCAATTGGGTTTAAGTCAGGGCTCTGGCTGGGCCATTCAAGAACAGTCACGGAGTTGTTGTGAAGCCACTCCTTCATTATTTTAGCTGTGTGCTTAGGGTCATTGTCTTGTTGGAAGGTAAACCTTCGGCCCAGTCTGAGGTCCAGAGCACTCTGGAGAAGGTTTTTGTCCAGGATATCCCTGTACTTGGCCGCATTCATCTTTCCCTCGATTGCAACCAGTCGTCCTGTCCCTGCAGCTGAAAAACACCCCCACAGCATGATGCTGCCACCCCCATGCTTCACTGTTGGGACTGTATTGGACAGGTGATGAGCAGTGCCTGGGTTTCTCCACACATACCACTTAGAATTAAGGCCAAAAAGTTCTATATTGGTCTCATCAGACCAGAGAATCTTATTTCTCACCATCTTGGAGTCCTTCAGGTGTTTTTTAGCAAACTCCATGCGGGCTTTCATGTGTCTTACACTGAGGAGAGGCTTGCGTCGGGCCTCTCTGCCATAAAGCCCCGACTGGTGGAGGGCTGCAGTGATGGTTGACTTTCTACAACTTTCTCCCATCTCCTGACTGCATCTCTGGAGCTCAGCCACAGTGATCTTTGGGTTCTTCTTTACCTCTCTCACCAAGGCTCTTCTCCCCCGATAGCTCAGTTTGGCCGGACGGCCAGCTCTAGGAAGGGCTCTGGTCGTCCCAAACGTCTTCCATTTGAGGATTATGGAGGCCACTGTGCTCTTGGGAACCTTAAGTGCAGCAGAAATCTTTTTGTAACCTTGGCCAGATCTGTGCCTTGCCACAATTCTGTCTCTGAGCTCTTCAGGCAGTTCCTTTGACCTCATGATTCTCATTTGCTCTGACATGCATTGTGATCTGGAAGGTCTTATATAGACAGGTGTGTGGCTTTCCTAATCAAGTCCAATCAGTATAATCAAACACAGCTGGACTCAAATGAAGGTGTAGAACCATCTCAAGGATGATCAGAAGAAATGGAAAGCACCTGAGTTAAATATATGAGTGTCACAGCAAAGGGTCTGAATACTTAGGACCATGTGATATTTCAGTTTTTCTTTTTTAATAAATCTGCAACAATGTCAACAATTCTGTGTTTTTCTGTCAGTATGGGGTGCTATGTGTACATTCATGAGGAAGAAGAATGAACTTAAATGATTTTAGCAAATGGCTGCAATATAACAAAGAGTGAAAAATTTAAGGGGGTCTGAATACTTTCCGTACCCACTGTATATCATGAGACAGGTCTACTTGGTTGGTGGCAGACTGGAGGGTGAGTACATCAGACTGGAGGCTGGCTGGATTCCATGCACCTCTTTTAATCCTTTTCAATTTCCGTTTTTTCTCATACAAGGATGGAGACGCTGGGCATTACCTGCTGGTGTCTCACCTAAAGTCCCACATAGCCTACATTGTTTATGTAACCAGGGATGGAGGCGCCTTGCCTACAGGCTGGTGCTTCATTTAAAGTCCCACCGTGCAATATTCGTGCTTTTTTTGGTGGATGCAGTCTGATTTGACCCCAGTTTTTTCATATACAGGGATGGAGACCAATAGCATGACCTGCTTGTCTCATGTAAAGTCCCAAATATTTTATGAAATTAGGGATGGAGGCACTGTGCTATACAGGCCAATTGCCTCATATAAAGTCCCAATCTGTGTTTTACACTGCATCCTCCAAGGGGTTGGAGGTGTATGCTTCTCAGCTGGTCGTTTTCAGTTTGTACCATCGCAATAACATCGCTATTAGAGTTTTGAGATACTAGACCAGTCATGGATGGGGGGTGGGTTGGGGGAGGTTTGGGCTGCTCTCTCCCACCTGCCTCCTATCCATCCATTAGCAGCCATGTGCTTCCATTGTGGAGACACTCAAATTAAAAGTGTTAGGACTGCAGGTAAAACAGGGTGCCGTGTAGTGGCACTGCAGCTTACACATGCGTTTAGTGTTATTAGTCCCTAAGTGCAATCCCTTGCACTTGTCCACATTTCCACAAACCTCATTTGCCATGAAATTGCCCACTCTGTTATTTTGTTCAGGTCATTCTGCAAGATTTCTGCCTCCTGATGTGAAGTTATTGCCCTGCTCAATTTTGTGTCATCTGCAAACACTGAGATTGAACTACTGACCCCATCCTCAATGCTGTTTACGAGTAAATTGAACAAAATTGGACCCAGAACTGAGCCCTCGGGGACCCCATTTACCAGTCCGAGTATGCATTATTTACTACCACCCTTTGGACTCGCCCCTTTAACCAGTTCCGTATCCAAGAGCAAACCTTGTGGTCAATGCCTGTGCACCTTCATTTATAAATCAGCCATTTGTGGGGAACTGTATCAAACGCCTTAGCAAAATCCAGGTACACAACATCCACTGGTCTCCCACTGCCTAGCTCACAGCTAACCTAATCGTAGAATGTAACAGACTGGTCTGACAGGAACGCCCCTTTGTAAACCCGTGCTGATTACTGCTGATGATATTATTGATTTTTAGCAAACTCCTGGATATAGTCCCTTATCATCCCCTCCAGAAGTTTACATACTATTGATGTCAGGCTGACTGGCCTATAATTCCCCGGGACATGCCTCTGCCCTTTTTTGAATATTGGTATCACGTTAGCTTTTCTCCAGTCACCTGGTACAGTTCCTGTCATAATACTGTCAGCAAAGATCAGGAACAGTGGTCTAGATATAAACTTACTGAGTTCATTGAGTACTCTCGGATGTACACCATCCAGGCCTGGTGATTTGTTTGTGTTGAGTTTATCCTGCCTTTCCCTGATTTCCCCCTCTGTTAGCCATAGCGGCAAGTCTTTTGAATTACTGTTAACCATACAGTCGTGGTCAGTGTACCCCTCCTTTTCCTGTGTAAAGACTGAGGAGAAGAAAGCATTAAGCACAGTTGCCTTTTCCTTGTCCTCTGTGACCATCCTCCCATCATCATTAATTATGTGTGCAACATGCTCTGACCTCGTTTTTATGCTGTTGATATATTTAAAGAATTTCTTATGGTTCCTTTTACTATCCTCCGCTATTTGTCTCTCAAAGTTAATTTTTGCTATTTTGATTTTGTATTTACATTTCTTATTTAATTGCTTGTATTGTTTGAAAGCCGATAACGTCCCCTCCGATTTATATTTCTTGAAGGCCATCATTTTTTCTCTAATAAGTTTCTTTACATTATGGCTAAGCCAGCCAGGTTTGGCTTTGGCTCTTTTAAATGTATTTCCCATAGGAATGCATTGCGAGGTGTGTTTGTTTAACCACTTTGCCACTGCTCACTAGAGCTCTACTGCGGCAAAGTGGTTCGTTATCGTCTGGTGACGTAGACCTACGCCGCCAGACACTCCCCTTTCTCGGCGGCACGCACGCGTGCGCGTCGCCGGAGACTCGCTCCCACTGTATTCAGTCACAGCGGGAGTCGGGCCAGGGGAGGAGCAGCGGCGACCGCCGCTGCTCTTCCCCGATCGTCGGGGAATTGAGTCTGGAGATCCGCCCGCTTGTGTAAACAGAGAGGGCGGATATCCTAAGTGACAGGCAGGGTCAGATTGCAGGGTTCAGCATAGCTGAACCTGCGATCTGTCCTTGTGTCACTCAGTCACCTCCCCCCACACATGTCAGTAAGCATCAGGCATACATTAACCCCTCCCTCTCCAATAAAATTAACCCCTTCCCTGCCAGTGTCATTTTTACAGTAACAGTGCATATGTATAGCACTGATTACTTTAGTAATGTCACTGGTACCCCCAAAAGTGTCAAAAATGTCAGGCAAGGGTCCAATCTGTCTGCCGCAATGTCGAAGTCCCGCAAAAAAAATTGCAGATCGCCGCCATTACTCGTTAAAACAAAAAACACCAAAAATGACAGAAATCTTTCCCTTAGTTAGTAAATGCAATAACTTTTGCGCAAACCAATCAAAAAATGCTTATTGTGATTTTTTTTTTACCAAACATAGGTAGCAGAAAACAAATTGGCCAAAAATTTAAAAAAATTTTGATTTTTACATTTTTTTGGGGGGGGGGGGGATTTCATATAAAAAATGTGAAAAATATTGTTATTTTCTCAAAATTTACGCTCTTTTTTTGTTTATAGCACAAAAAGTAAAAATCGCACAGGTGATCAAATACCACCAAAAGAAAGGTGTATTTGTGGGAAAAAAAGGACGGAAATTTAGTTTGGGTACGGTGTTGCATGACCGTGCAATTTTCAGTTAAAGGCGCACAGTGCCGAATTGCAAAAAGTGGCCCAGACGTAAGACAGCAAAATCCTCCGGTGGTAAAGTGGTTAATATATTCCTAAAACAATCCCATTTTTCCTCCGTGTTCAGTGATCCTAGGGGCTTTTCCCAGTTTATTTTCTCCATCATTGAGCACAGTTCGGGAAAGTTTGCCCTTCTGAAGTTTACGGTTCTTATGTTGCCCTCTTGCCTTGCTACATAGTGATTTACGCTGAATGTGATCGACCTGTGATCGCTAGAACCCAAGTTGTCCCGGACTCCTACATCTGAGGTTAGATCTGGGTCATTAGTAATTAATAGACCCAACACTGCATTCATTCTAGTAGGAGAATCTACCATCAGAGACATGTAGTTGTCCTGTAAGGTTTCCATGAAGAGACGGGCCTTTTGTGAGTGTGTAATCCCCTCTTCCCAGTTAATGTCAGGATAGTTGAAGTCCCCTAGTATGATGACTGCCCCAGCTTTGCCACTTTACCCAACAGTGCCATAAATTCCAACTCTACCTCCTCCCTTTGGTTGGGTGCACAGGACCTGGCAGCGAAATTATTAAAAGTAGAAGTAGTCCTGCAATTTGCAAAGTACATACAGCATACATCTATACTGTGATCATCATGATAATGATGCTCATCTTATAACAGAGTGAGACGTTTCCTTTTAGAAAGTTTCTAATAATTACTGGAGTGCATGCTGCAGTTGATTTTTAAAGTAATAGTAAACCACGGCTTTAAAAAAAAAAAAAAAAAAACCTGCAAGGTAATGGCACAATGTGCTAGAATGCATCCCATACTAGCACATTATTGAATACTTACCTTAGAATGAAGCCCTCCACTTTCACCTCTAACAGGGCTTCCATCTTCCCCCAGTCTTCCTACCTTGCTCTTTTTCTAGCAGTCTTGCACTGACTGCACTGCATTAGTTGCAGTCAGTGCCTTACTGCAGAAGTAGTCCTCTTCCACTAACTCCAGTCCATCCAATCCACTGTATGTGTATTTTGTGTAGCTGTTGTTGTTGACTAGTTTTTTTTTCTAGCTGTTTTGCACTGACTGCACTGCAGTAACATATTTATGATAAAAGTGCTGCAATAGAGGACTCACACAGTGCAATATGTTACTGCAGTGCAGTCAGTTTTATGTATTGATGCACAATCAGGATATGAAATGCAAAGCAAATATCCCTGGAATTGAAGTTTTCATATCAGTTTTTATGCAGTTAAGGTGTGAAGAACGAGCACTTAATGTTAAAAATGGTAATAAATAAAGATTACCATGTTTATCTATAAGAGATTTCTGTTGATTTTTGTATTTTTTTGGGTAATTTTTACATGTGTGAAAATATCGGCCAATATTGGCTGATACCGATATGCAATCGGCAAAATATCGGTATCGGTAACGAAAAAACGATATTGGTCGATCACTAGCGCATACCCATTCATTTTTTTAAGTCAATGGTTGTTGTTAGATGTAGATATAAAAGAGGTCTGTTGTCATCTGAACACAGTATTCCTTGGATAATCAAATTTATAGCATGCTGGAGAATGATAAATATTACTAACCAAGATATATTTTCTTCCATTTTGTATACAACATACACATAGTTGGCAACGTTTTCCACAAATTTTTAGGGACGCTTTTTGCAGAAAGCTAGTGTAGGCAGGGCAGTATGTTAATAAGGGGTGGGGCATTCACTATGTGGGCATGGTTGTCGTGTTTTAACCGCCTTCAATACAGGGCTCTTTTACCCTCTTCCTGCCCAGGCCAGTTTTCAGCTGTCGCATTTTGAATAATTGCACGGTCATTTTTTATGATTTTTTTCACACAAATAGAGCTTTCTTTTGGTGGTATTTATTCACCACTGGGTTTTGTTTGTTTGTTTTTTTTGTTTTTTTTTAAAAACGAAAAATGAACGAAAATTTTGAAAAAGAACATTTTTTCTTAGTTTCTGATAGAAAAGTTTGTAAGTATTTTTTTCCTTCACTGATGTGTGCTGATGAGGCTGCACTGATATGCAGCACTGATGAGCACTGATAGATGGCACTAATTGGCATCACTGCAGGGTACTGTTGGGGCTGCACTGATGATCAGTGCCCTGATTATCTGTGCAGGTCTCCCCTGTGAGGAAATGCCACGATCGCCTCTCCTTTCCTAACACTCTGTCAGTGTGTGAGAAAGGAAACCAATAACTGGCATTTCCTTGTTTGCATGTGATCAGTTGTGAATGGGCACGGCTGATAACATGGGTAAAGAGCCATGTCATCGGCTCCTTACTGAGATCGGGGAAGTGCTATGTCCCAGTGACACAGCGAGCTGCTGCTCGCCACGCTGCACGCCGAGAGTGGGACGACATCTATGAGGTGGCTAAAAAGTACGATATATATTGGTCGTAGCTTGAAGGGAGTGTGGCTAAATAGTCTGTTTACATCCTCCTGTCCATAGGGATGCATGGACCTTCCCATCAAGTCCGCCTGAAAAACTGACAGGCAGACCTGATCAGACCCGCTGTATGCAAGGAGCTTTAGTGATGGGGTCAGCAAGGAGTGACTGAGAAATCAGGTTTTAAAATTGCACTGCCCAATTTTTCACAGTCAGGATAGTGCTACATTAAAAAAGAGATACCATCTTTGTCAGCTAACAGCATTTTTTTTACTTCTATGTAAAAATCTAAAAGATAGACGTAAAAGAGTGCTGTTAGTGGACATGAAGCACTGTCATGACTGTGAGAAATTGGACAGTGCAGTTTTAAACTCAATTTCTCACGGTCCAGTGATTGCTAGATGAAAATTTTTTTTTACCTTTAACCACTTAAGCCCCGGAGGATTTGGCTGCTAAAAGACCAGGGGGTATTTTGCGATTCGGCACTGCGTGAATTTAACAGACAATTGCGCGGTCGTGCGATGCTGTACCTAAACGAATTTGACGTCCTTTTTTTTCCCACAAACAGAGCTTTCTTTTGGTGGTATTTGATCACCTGTGCGATTTTTTGATCACGCGCTATAAACAAAAAAAGAGCGTCAATTTTGCAAAAATAACAATATTTTTCACATTTTTTTATATGAAATTCCCCCCAAAAAAAAAGTAAAAATCAAAATTTTTTAACATTTTCGGCCAATTTGTTTTATGCTACATATGTTTGGTAAAAAAAATCGCAAAAAGCGTATTTTGATTGGTTTGCGCAAAAGTTATTGCGTTTACTAACAAAGGGAAAGATTTTTGTCATTTTTGTTGTTTTTTTTTAACGCGTAATGGCGGCGATCTGCGATTCTTTTTGCAGTACTGCGACATTGGGGCGGACAGATCGGACCCTTGACTGACATTTTTGACACTTTTGGGGTTACCAGTGACATTTCTACAGTAATCAGTGCTATATATATGCACTGTTACTGTAAAATTACACTGGCAGTGAAGGGGTTAACTTTATTTGAGAGGGAGGGGCTGCGTGTGTCCCTAGGGGCGTGATTCTAACTGTGATTGGCTGTGGCTTGAGCTGTAGGAACACTGATCAACGGTCCTACATAGTAGAACCGTATGATCAGTGTTTCTACACAGGGGAGAATGACAGGCAGCTTGTTTACACTAGCCGCCTGCCTTTCTCCCTCTCCCCCGATGATCGCAGAGTGAGCGGTGGACATCGGGTCCGCCGGTCACACGCGCAGGGGGGTCTGTGACCGCGCGCGCTCGCTCGCTCCCCAGAGCCTCACAGGCTAGTGACGTACCGATACGTCACTCTGCCTGTGAGGGGCTGACCGCCGCAGTATATGTACTTGCATACCATCCCAGCCTGTCCGCATACCACCCCAGCCTGTCCGTATACATCCCCAGCCTGTCCGTATACCACCCCAGCTTGTCCGTATACCACCCCAGCTTGTCCGTATACCACCCCCAGCCTGTCCGCATACCACCCCAGCCTGTCCGTATACCACCCCAGCTTGTCCGTATACC